>NC_084946.1:26971302-27068802 GCF_949316205.1 Platichthys flesus
ACGACGGCTGGCAAGTTCTGGATCCGACACCGCAGGAGAAGAGCAACGGTAACGACCGGGTCGACCTCCTCTGTCTCGCTCAGATGACCTTGTTCTGGTGCTAACTTTACTTGCTGACCTCTTTCTGATGAGCCATTTATTTCCTGCTACTCAATAAATCTCTTCTTTGGGTTTTCATCGTGAAAACCCCCCAGAATCGTACAGATTCTTGTGACTTTAATGACTTTGGGTTCACTCTTAACAGAGGATTGTTTTTTATGTGACGACTTTTATCGTTTGTCTTTGTGCAGGTGTTTACTGCTGCGGTCCAGCCTCGGTCAAAGCCATCCAGAGCGGAAACATCAACCTCAAGTACGACATCCCGTTCATCTTCGCTGAGGTCAACGCGGACTGTGTGGACTGGCTGGTCAGTGAGCAGAGAAACTCACAACTTAGGGAAATACAGATTCTGAGACTGAAAAGATCACGATGTTTTATCAGGACACAGGATGAGCCTTCACATCTTCATTTCACAATTTACAATGTAACATTACAGAGATGTGATTGTTTTTAAATTGTTTTGAGCTGCATTATAGATATTACACCTTTGTCATTGTGACGTTACTTTCTAAACCAACAGTGTGTGAACGTTAGAACTCGCCCATTCACACCTGTACATTTATAGAATTGAGATGTAGTTTTTCCATAAAGGCTGTTTCTTACCTCTGCCAAGGAGGTGAGGTTTTCATCAGCGTTTTATATGGACAGTTTCCGTGTGTTTCGTGAAATCTAACCCTTTTGTTGATTCCGTGTGTGTTTCAGGTCAAAGCTGACCGCTCGAAAATTAAGATCTTCTCCGACACCAAGAGAATCGGTCAGAACATCTCCACCAAGTCTGTCGGCTCGAGAAAGAGGAGGAACATCACAGACACCTACAAGCACAGGGAGGGTGGGTTCACTTCAGCAGCAGGAGCAGACATTCAAAACCACACCATGTTGTTGCAACACTGTTCAAATGCACTGTACAAGTGGACTGATTCCAGGTCAGTGATAGTCTCAGTCTGTTGTGGTGCCGCTGGGCAGGACTCAGGTTGTTCCTGTGGTGCTTGTGTGGAAGTCAAAGGCCCTGACTCGTACCAGAGTACTAAGTTCTCGCCGATACCACAGACTGTTTAGAGAAATTGACGTAATTCCAGGTGCGGAAAGTGAAAGTTCCTGAAAACCCTTGTTCTCTTGAATGACCAGCAGAGGGCGACTCCACTCTTTGTTTCTATTACTACTTCTCACTTTATAGCGTCAGTAAACATTTGTGTCTTCTATACAGCTGATGTTCATGTCGTAAATTATGATGCAATGGGGTGTGGATATCGTGTGATTGACAGCTAGTACCGTCCAATGACAGCTAGTGTCCTCAAGCTCTTTGTAAGGCCCCTGCCCCGCTCTTCCAAATATGGTTATTTCTGGTTGAAACAAAAAATCTTTGAGAAACATTTATTATACGTGTCCTTTGATCGAATCAGTGTGCCCCCCTCACAGGGTCCGACAAGGAGAGGGACGTCTTCACGTACGCCCTCACCATAGCAGGTGAAGAGACGGAGGGGAACGGGGCGGTGATCGATACCTCGGGAGCAGCAGGTGAGGGCGCTTCGGGCTCCGATGTGTCCATGCGATTTGAGGAGGTACGTCACAGAAGCTGGGAAGCTTTTTTCCAGACTCATACTAGGTCACGATGACCTAATATGAGTCTGGAAAAAATATACGAGAACAGAAACTGCAAGTTTTTATAGAGCTATAGAAACTGACTAATTCTGCTGGTATCACAACTTTCCATCAAGTCTTGATATTTAACATTTAAACTTTAATCTTAATAAAAATATATAACCTGGAAATAAACATCAGTTTTTTTATGGAAAATATAAACATTAATGCAAATCTTTTCCAAGTTGTTTATTCTGTAAAGCTAAAGTTTTCATATACAATGTGTGGCGGAACATAAACCTGCTTCTGTCTCTTAGTCCTCCTTCATTTGTTGCAGTTGTCCGAACCAATGGACGGGATGGACGTGAGCATTAAGCTGTTGCTTCACAGCAAGTCCACTTTCGCCAGGCTGCTGTCCATCAACATCAGCGTCCAGGCCATGAGCTACAATGGCTCCTCGGCCGGGAACATCCAGTCCGATGTGAAGGAGGAGACGATGCAGCCTGGGACAGGTGAATCTTCTTCTGGATCCTGGAAGTGTTTAAAAAAAACCTCTTATGTTCTCTTTGAATTTTCTGTGAACCAACTTTGAATCTTCTCCAGAACTGTCCGTCCCCATCCTGGTCCCGTTCTCGGCCTATCACAAGCTCATGGTGGAGTGTGACAGCATGAAGATCACAGCCATGGTCAATGACAAATACCAGCCGGAGCAAGTCTACCTGGCAGTGAATGACATTGTGCTGATGGATCCTCCTTTCACCTTAACAGTGAGTACATTAAAAACATTGTTGTTTCTATAAATCATCTCAGACATGCAGGTTCTGTCGGGCGCATTCGAACAACATGTTAAAGAGTTAGAATGTGTGTGTTCCAGGTTTCCAGAACGACCAGACTGCAACAAGAAACCAGTGGAGTATTGATTTTCAAGAACCCAGCAGACGAGAGGCTGACGGGATGCAGACTGACTCTGTCTGGAAGTGGAGTATTTAAAAAGGAGGAGGACTGCAAGTAGGTGTTTGTGTGTGTGTGTGTGTGTGTGTGTGTGTAAAGTTGATTTATTTAAATGATCAAACATTGACTTGAATCCTGCAGCTAATCTGTGATAAAATGATAAAATAATAACAACAATCATCATCAGACGTAACTAAAGCACTAAATGACGCCCTCATTTATTTTCTATTTACGGTGAAGTCACAAAGGAAATTGCTGGAGAATTGAAAAAAAAGCTTTATTTGTTTTCAAGTCGTATTATACATTTATCACTAATTTCAAATTTCTCTATATAGCATCAGGACTTAAAGACATAAAAACTAAAAGATATAAAAAACAACAAAACAAAAGAAGCTAACGTTAAACTCGCAGCTGAAGAAGCAAATGAAGAAATGTAAAACCAGCACATTTTAAAAGAGAGTACTGATGATCGACTCTCAGCTTCAGTTGCAATATCGAAAGGTTTTCCAGTTTAATTCTGCTAATAAACGTGGTTATTGTAAATGTAGAATTCCTCATGGTCCTCTGCGTCTCTCACAGGCTCCCGGACCTGGCACCAAAACAACAGTTCCGTATAAACATCTTCTTTTATCCCTACAAGACGGGAAAGAAGACGATCACGGCCGTCTTCGACTGCTCCACCTTCAGGGACATCCAGACCACCTGCAAGATCGAGGTCACAGAGTAACATCTCAACTCCGCAGAGTCTTGTTCCAAGGTCACAAGCTAATACAAAAAAAAGCTCAAATCTTCAGTGGCTTAAAGGAGATTTATTGAGCTCATGTTCAGGTTTGTCTGGGTCCGATGTCTTCGCTACAACAGGAACTATTTTTCATCCGTCCCATGTCACGAACGTTATCAACAAACACACACTCTTGCTCGCTGTGATCGTTCCGGACATTCCTCCGCTATTTCAGGAAAATGTCTAGAGTTCACTGAGGCTCTAAAAACAGCTTTAACTTTCACTTCATTCAGTGACTTCAATAAGAGAGATAACAAACATGTGTTTCTCAGTTAAATATTGGTGCAGGGTACAAAAAGCTTTTCAACAAACCGCTGTGAACTTCACTCAGAACCAACAAGCTTTCTCGCAGCAACTCATTATTCACTTGGATCCCAGCTGGTTTTAAAGTCTGATCCTGGAACTAGATTCTCATCAGAATGTTTGAATTTGCTTGAACGAAGTTATTCAGTTGTTTTGTTCTTGAGGATAAATCTCCTGCAGGGATCTCCAGGTAACAGTGGCCTCTGCTGGACAGACTGAAGACAAACTCTTCATTCTCTAAAATAGAAACCTAACAACTGCTGCTCCCCGTCTCATGATGGGTTCAGGAAAACATGGTAGAAAAGGGTTCTCAACTCAGGGGCGAAGCAGGTTGTCTCCTATCGAAGATTTCAGGGGCCAAGTCAAGACAACAACACAACTGCTGGTGACCAAATAAAATGAATAAATCTTCAAACGTACAAGGGATATTCACCATCTTGTCCTATATTCTAAAATGTAAACACGATGGGAAATGTTCATGTTTTTTGTGTGTTTCCACGGTGCTTTACCACAAAGAGTTTTTCTTTATATTGTTGAGGGTCAATAAAGATCTGAATTGAAAAGAGTTGATTGAATTCTGTGTCAGATTATTGCTTTAGAAATTATTAAAAAACAACAAACAGTTATACAACACTACATTGCATAATCAGTAGTTGTACAGCTTATCTAAAGAAGCAGCTCTAAAAATACACAGGAGACACCTACATTTTCACCACTTTCTAATTTTCTGAAAATTTTGGCACTCAAAAAGCCAATTCATTTGCCTGAACAAAAAATGTATAATCCTCAATATTTCAATAGGGCCTCACTGTCTCGGGCCCTAATTATATGATGTGAAATACAGAGCAGAGTACCACTGATGATGTTCCTGTGTGAAGTGCAGTGATAGAACTATTCCTGTAACGTAAATAAGAAGATATTTTCTCATCAGTGGAACAAAATCTGCAGTGTATTCATCTTAACTAAATAAAATAATAAAAACAAAACCGTAAAGGCAATCTGACAGGAACACAGATGTAAGATTTATGCAGAATCCTTCTCACTGGGACTTCCCGAGCCTCAAGTCATTGATCTTGTGGACGACCAGCAGCAGAGCCACAGACGTGAGGATGATGTGGAAGACGTGAAAACATATTCCAGCATTGACATCTGTAAAATGAGATTAACGAAGAACAACATTAACATAATGCATATAATTAGATGTGTAAAACCTAAAGAAATCTGTCCTTTAACGAAGCAACGTGAGATAAATGGAGGCATTGATTGAAATGGAACATACATTCAGTAGAAATTTGCTCTGTGATGGGGTTGCTCTCAAACAGACTGTTGGCAGCAGTCACCTGGAAAGATGGAGAATCTTTCTGTCACTTATTAAAGCACTAGAAGAAAAATCAGGAATAAAACAGTGACTGTAAAAAGAAGGAGAATCAAACCTTCACTGTGTAGTTCGTAGAGTACTTCAGATTCTTGAATTCAAATTCAAATTTTGTCAAAAGTTTTTGCAAAATGCTACTGGCATCAACAAGTTGTGTTTCATCATTTCTTTCCACAGAGCTACCACAATAATGAAGTTGTGCTTTGAATATTCCCTCAGGTCCATTGAAGTTTTGAGATTGTGTGCAGGTCACAATTATCGTATTATAGTCTTTGACCTCCAGTTTCAGATTATCTATGTCCTCTGGTACTGTAAGAAATTCAAGAAAAACGGTTACAACAATGTATGCGTCCTCCAAAAAAGTGATATTTCAACGCTTATTAATAGTATAATGAAGTGAAATAGGGGACTTTTATTTATTTTGGTGCAGATCCAAATAAGAATCCAGATCTAGTGAATTTAAATATGGTTTCCTAAGAAGTCTGTTGGTCAGGTATTAGTTCCACTGAGTGCCGTTCTAGTTGTGCTACAAAAAGTTCAACTGGTTTCATTCTGTTTGTCACTGACCTCCAATCTGAGTTTTCTGTTGAACAGAAACATGGGTCCAGACTTCCCAGCCGTAGTAGTAGGGTTTGACCACGCAGGTGTAGCCCGTGCACGGCTTCAGATCAGGAATGTTGCAGGTTCCTCCTGAAGGCTGTTTGGAAACTGTGACACAGTTTCACAAGCTGTTAGTTTATGTTCTAGATAACAGATACAAAATTATAGCAACATAAAACAGCACTTTTTGGGGGGGTCAGTTACCCATTAAGTACGAACATTTTCTACTAATCAGTTCATATCATCAATGCAGCCCTGCAAGCTTCAACTATGTCAGTCAGACAACTCACGTTTGAAATGTTTTTCGCATTGGCAGATGGTAGTTTGTGATTTTACTTGTGTTTATGAAACTGTTCACCACGACCCCACCTGAAGCCAAATTATCTTGTACATGGGGGCTTGCTTCCATCTTCTGCTTTTGATATAATTTGGAGAGTCTGTGCAAGCCATGGTTGCAGCATGTAGCTACGGTATCAAGATCCCGTTGATATACATGCTCGACCAATCATGAGTCAATCCCAGCTGCCAATCATGACGTGTCATTCTGTCTGTACAGCATCGAATAACAGATCAAAACAAAGCTTACAAGGAAAAAGATAATTTGGATCAGTGGGATAAGAGAACAGCTATAATGACAGAAACAATCTTTGGATTATTTTATTTGATGTTTACTCTTTTTTTTGTTATTGTCCGTGTCACATCTGCTAACACGGAGAAGGCCGGGTTTATGATCTATATTGAAGCCGGCCACCAGGGGGTGACAAAGATGATTTGTATTCACTTTAAGGGAGCTGATTGTGTTCATTTTTCAGTCTATAATGTAAACCTATAGCATGCATAAATATTAGCGTGGAGAAATGTAAATGATAAATTGTCCACATTACATTTCTATACTCCAACAAATGAGTGAAACCATCTCCAACATTTTCAGAAGTGAAGAAAAGAAACAAGGAAGAATAAAAGCATGAGGGAAGTAATCTATTTCACTTACCCCTTACAAGTTGGTATGGATCTCCACAGCCGCAGCCGTACCAAACCTTCGTAAGATTCTGAATCATGTCTTCACATCTGTTACTGGTCGTGGTCCAAGTCAGCTGAGAGGATGTATTGGTGGTGCTTGTATTTGTGAAGTCTATTTTGAGATCTGCTGGCACAAGTTAGACATGTGGACCACAGACCTGAGTACTGACATCACAGTCGTTCCCTCCCCAGTGTCTGAGGACAAAAGCTGTCGTCCGGTGAATGTCTACATATCACAGTCGATCAGGACTTCAACTTCAGTTGTGTTGAATACGTTGACATTGTTCTTGTCCTTGATGAGACCGATACAGCTGTAGTCCGTGAACGGCTCCAGCTCAGATAGATTCTTAGTCTCATTGAATCTGTGAATCTCTGGTTCGTAGCCTCGACGATGATTGGAAAATTTAAGACACATTGATTACGTTATTAATCTTATTATACTATCATATAATAATTATAATGGGATAAATTCCATATTCATTCATGTAAATTCACTTTTAGGAAACCAATGTTTGATGTGTTCATCAAGGAGTTCAGACAATACGTCATATTTATTTTCTCACTCATTTTTGAGCGTTGATGTTTTGTAATTGAGAATCTTGGAAAAATGCAGGTCACTTCAGTTTAAAGTGAAACTGGACAGTAGTAAATTAATATCATCACCTCTTTCAATGTAAATCTATGTATAATGTTGCAGACACACAAAGACTTTCCACTTACTATGAGGTGTAATTAATGGAGAGGTTGCAGTGTGGAGGTAATTCTGCTTTAAATTCTACAGGAAATTGTGTTGGAGCATTTTGATTTATATTTTGACATCTAAAAAATCTGTGGAAAAAAAAGAGCAGACATAAAACATGAGGAAATAAGTTCTAAAGGACATGCATTTCAAAATAACAGTACAAACTATTACGCATACCGCGGGTGATGCTTCTGTTGAACTGAAAGGAAGTGTTGGTGCAGGAGGTGAAGGTGAAAGTCATATTAGAGCAAATGTCATCAGAACCAGGTTTGAAACAGACGGTGTTGTTGCCACATTGCAGATCTGGGATCATATCTGGAGTTGTTTGTAAAGAGCTGATGTCCCATCCAGATTGGTAACACACAGATTTGCTGCTGGTAGAGCTGCAGTTGGCATCTTCAATGTCATGTTCACCTGAAATACACAAGGGATTAACAAATAGCTGCTTGTTTGACAGTACTATCTTTTAATTTGAAACATTAATTTAACCAACAAGAAATTCTTCTAACTCACTTATTGGATCTGTCATGGGATCATTTACAGTCATGCCTTCGCAGGGTGTTGGTCGGTCTTTATCGTCAAGTGTCACATTAAGCTCATATTTAGTGCAGGGCTTCAGCTGTTTGATTTCATGGGATGAACTTCGATTGGAATGAGGAGCTGAGGATCTTGCTTCAGTCTGTGGTTTCCCTTCTTCATGAATCATTATGGAGTTATTAACAGGGTTAATTGCAGAGCTTGTGATGTTAATCTGGAGGCCAAACTTGATGGGTTTTACAGTGTAATTACCTGCAGACAAAATCAACAGAATTGAAATAAAAAGGGTCATGGAAAAACACAGACACCAGATAACAACATAACATTACCTCTACCAAGGAGGTTACATTTGAGTTTTATCATTAGTATTTTTGATAAATTATGAATAACTGTTTTCTAGAAATTCACTTCAAAGTGCTCTACATACAATATAGATAACAAGGACATTTCAAAGAAAAGGAAATACAAAAGTTAACAGCAACATTACATTAAAAAAGATCTCTCGGGCCTGTGCTTATATGCGCATCGAAAAATCGAGGAATTATTTCCGGAGTCTTCTCCCATTGGAGCCCCATGTTAATTCTGAAGATTTTTCTGAAAAGATAAAAACTGAAAAATAAAACGTAAATCGCTCCCAAGGCTCTATTTCTCAGCTCTCACGAAAAAAAACATATATCTGGTTGTAGTGTAAACTCTTGTGATTCTCAAAATGTTTTCATTTTCCATGTAGGACTTATAGTTTTTGAGTAACAAGTATTTGTTTGATGACGGTGCTAGAGTTTGAAAAATGTCTCTTCAATTAAAACTAATGATGATTCTCGGAGGAGAATTTATGAAATAAGAAGTACGTTTCTAAACTGCTCACACGGCCTCATTTTTTGACTCTAAACAATAATATAGATATGTACTTGTTCGTCCAAGCCTTGTGATTCTCACAGTGTTTTCATTTCACGGATAGGAGTTATAGTTTTTGAATTAGAGCATTTTGTTCGGGACGTTCTCCTGAGGTCTGACGTCTCTCCCATCCACGTCACACCTGGCGTAATCAGTGACTCACACACGCAGGGGGAGGGGGGACAGAGGGGGAGGGGGGACAGTCAGATCTATTTTTAGACTTCACAGGTGTTAATCAACACTGCAGGTAGTGCATTCAGAGGAGCAGAGGGACAGTAACTCAACATGGCGTGTTCCAGTCCTAATGTGGGTAAGATACAAACATTGAGTTTTTTTCTTTGTCTTTCAGGGGGGAACGGTTGAATTCTTTAAATAATCAACTGTCAATGATATCTTAAGTCAATGTCTTCATTTTCCAGATAGGACTTATAGTTTTTGAGTAACAAGTATTTGTTTGGAGGAGAATTATGAAATGAGAAGTACATTTCTAAACTGCTCGCAGGGCCTCATTGTTTGGCTCTAAATAATGATATAGATATGTACTTGTTCGTCCAAACCTTGATTATCACAGTGTTTTCATTTCACGGATAGGAGTTATAGATTTTGAATAATAGCATTTTGTTCGGGAGGTTCTCCCCAGGTCCGATCTGTCACTGTCTCTGTGTCACAGCTGCGTCGTTAGTGAAGTCACACACGCTGAGTGGGGGGGGCAAGAGGAGAAAAGGGGAGAGTGAGATCTATTTTTAGACTACTCCACAGGTGATACTAATTACTATAGGTGGTCCAGTCAGTAGGGCAGAGGGCTAGAGACCCAGAGATTGTTGGTTCAAGTCCCAGTGTGGGTGGGACTTAAACATTGATTTTTTTTCTTTGTCTTTCATGGGGGAACTGTGGAACTACAATGTGATTGGCTCTACATCACATTCCTGTATTAGTGTGTATGAAGTGATAGTGATAGCGCCACCTGGTGGTCGGTGTGAAAATTAAGTTTGAGCAATCGCCCCCAAAATCCTGTCACATGATCAGAGCCCTGTCCTGAAGAGATCGATGAGTGTGTATGCAGCGTTAGCGATAGCGCCACCTACTGATCAAGTCAGTGGCTCTCTATTTTATACCAACCAGTTTCTCTCTCTCTCTCTCTCTTAAACCAGTCTCTCTCTCTCTGGATCTTACTATCTCTCTCTTAAAGCAGCCAGTCTTTCTGTCTCTCTTTCTTTCTCTTTATACCAGCCATTCTCTCTTTCTCTCTCTCTCTCTGGGTCTCTCTCTGTCTCTCTCTAAAATTGACACAGTCTGTCTCTCTTCCCAAAAAAATTAAAAAAATTTAGTCTGGAACCGGTAATTTCTAGGCACCCATTTCGAAATTTCTCGGCAGGAGGAATTTTCTAGAATTGTTTTCTGGAACATAAATCTATCTATTTGTAACTACTAAATTTGCAGGAAATTACTTAGAAATCATTTAGTAGGCAGCTGCTGTTAGGGTTTTGTCTTGATACTTAAACTACATTTCAAGTAATATATTAAGTTTATTGTTATTTGATAAGTATAAAGTGATTTAAAGGAGTTCCTCAGTAATGAATCTGTCATTGAGTCATTGGTATAATCACTGGCAGCATAAACAGAACGTGTGTCATTTAACTGTGAATAAAAATCGTTTCGATAACACATTTTGATTTACTTGATCACGGTCACACCTGCACACACCTGCACACATGTCCTCTTTAAATAATTAAATCTGTTGCATCAGAACTTGTTAGGTGAAGTAAGATGAGGGGAAAGAGTATCTGCTTCTTCCTTGTTCCGTGTATCTTTTAAGTAGTTTAATGTCCTCGCCACTTTATTGAGTTGTTTCTAAGCTGCTTTCGTCATTGGCTCTTGCAAATATCATACTTCCAATTCTAAATGTATAAATATATTCATAACAAGTCGATAGTAAAATGAACTTACAAATAAAAGTGTGTTTCTCTGCAGGTGACTAAATTGGCAGCACTGCTAAAGAAAGTCCTGGAGATCATCAGGTAAGATTCACTGACATCCAAACATCGATATTATTCTCTCTCTTATAGAAAGTCAAGATTTTCTTCAGGGAGTTTGTGAAACATTCAGTTTATAAACACTAGAAACTGACCTACAACAAAAAAAAGAGAGGGTTGTCTGTTTCTGACTAATGTGACAACTCATGCAATGAGGGTGACAACACATTTTTGGGAACGTCTTGTCTAATGGAGGTTAGAGAAACGAGTGGGTGGTTCATCTTATCAGTGCATGTGATCACATTTGTTCCTTGGAAAGTTTGAACCTCATTGTCGTCCCAACAGCTTTAGAAGCATGTCTGACATCATAGATGCCCCCCCCCCCTCACTGTTTCACCTCATCTCTGTCCCTCCAGGTCCAGTCATGTGTGCGGCGAATCAGAGCTGAACTGGGTTCAGTTCTTAGACGGAGCCGTCGACCACAACCTGCAGAAAGCCAAAGACCTGATTCAGCAGGACAGCTAGTGTGTCTGTGCAGCTAAAAGTGTGTGTTGTGTGGTTTTATGTGCTTGTGTGAGAGTGTGAGTTTGTACAAAAAGATGTGGATTTGTAAGAAGAAGAAAAAAGCGCCTGCATATACAACAACAATTAAAAGTGAAGACATGTGTCTATATGAAACCTGTGGAGAGCTGTTTCATTATTTTACACTTCATACATGTTCTACGTGTAGTTAATCTGCCAGATGCACACACACACACACTCACATGCACACACACACTGCCCCATGTATATTTCTCAGTGAACGGGTTGGATTCATTAAAAGCGTTTAGTCCCTGTAACCACACGTTTACACATATTTATCTGTAATGACAAGCTGCTGATCATGACAAAATATATAAATACAGCATTATGTGTATTGTTTTTATACCTCACTGAAGATTTCATAGAAAAGGTAGAATATAAAAGTTACAGAGCTTTAAGGTTTAAACTACAGTGAAATTTTTTCAAATGTAACATGAAAATTTAGAAAAGATCTTTGTGGTCATTGTTGTTTGTTTATTTACTTTTTCACCTGCCTATTGGTTCGAGTCAGGTCATTATACAAAGTATATATATATAAAGTATATATGTATCATTCTCTCTCCCCCCTTTAAACACCCACGCAGCTTTATTATGGTTTGTCAGTTCACAGAATTGTTTTATGTAACATACATCTATCTATTTGTAGCTACTAAATTTGCAGGAAATTACTTAGAACTCATTTAGTAGGCAGCTGCTGTTAGGTTTTTGTCTTAATACTTTTAAACATTTCAAGTAATATATTAAGTTTATTGTTATTTTATAAGTATAAAGTAATTTAAAGGAGTTCCTCAGTAATGAATCTGTCATTGAGTCATTGGTTTAATCACCGGCAGAATAAACAGGACGTGTGTCATTTAACTGTGAATAGAAATCGTTTCGATAACACATTTTGATTTACTTGATCACGGTCACACCTGCACACACCTGCACACATGTCCTCTTTAAATAATTAAATCTGTTGCATCAGAACTTGTTAGGTGAAGTAAGATGAGGGGAAAGAGTATCTGCTTCTTCCTTGTTCCGTGTTTCTTTTAAGTAGTTTTATGTCCTCACTGACCTACAACAAAAAAAAGAGAGGGTTGTTGGTTTCTGACTAATGTGACAACTCATGCAATGAGGGTGTCAACACATTTTTGGGAACGTCTTGTCTAATGGAGGTTAGAGAAACGAGTGGGTGGTTCATCTTATCAGTGCGTGTGATCACATTTGTTCCTTGGAAAGTTTGTACCTCATTGTCGTCCCAAAAGCTTTAGAAGCATGTCTGACATCATAGATGCCCCCCCCCCCCCCCCCTCACTGTTTCACCTCCTCTCTGTCCCTCCAGGTCCAGTCATGTGTGCGGCGAATCGGAGCTGAACTGGGTTCAGTTCTTAGACGGAGCCGTCGACCACAACCTGCAGAAAGCCAAAGACCTGATTGAGCAGGACAGCTAGTGTGTCTGTGCGGCTAAAAGTGTGTGTTGTGTGGTTTTATGTGCTTGTGTGAGAGTGTGTGAGTTTGTACAAAAAGATGTGGATTTGTAAGAAGAAGAAAAAAAGTGCTTGCATATACAACAACAATTAAAAGTGAAGACATGTGTCTATATGAAACCTGTGGAGAGCTGTTTCATTATTTTACTCTTCATACATGTTCTACGTGTAGTTAATCTGCCAGATGCACACACACACACACACACGCACACACACACTGCCCCATGTATATTTCTCAGTGAACGGGTTGGATTCATTAAAAGCGTTTAGTCCCTGTAACCACACGTTTACACATATTTATCTGTGGTGACAAGCTGCTGATCATGACAAAATATATTAATACAGCATTGTGTGTATTGTTTTTATACCTCACTGAAGATTTCATAGAAAAGGTAGAATATAAAAGTTACAGAGCTTTAAGGTTTAAACTACAGTGAAAATGATGGATGTTTCTTAGCGTCTGAGTTTCAGTTCATTCATCTACACAAGCAGCTCCCTGTTTTCACCTATAGGCTGAAAACGGACGTAGAATCATGAAAGTGAAGCCAACATAGAACTGGTTGTTTCTATACAAGTCTGTGAGGGAACGACTCTACTTCTCACTTTATAACGTCTAAACATTTTCCAGAGGAGTTTATGTCTCAATATCTAGTTAAGTTCCTAATTAGCTTAACCGCACAAACCTGTCTGTGTGTAAGAGAGTGTGTTTGTGTGTCCCAACTGGAGCATGGATGAATTTTAAAGATGGTTAGGGTTAGGGTTAGGGATCGGTGGGGAGATTACTTGGGAGGGAATTTCCAGATCGTTCAATCTCGGAGTCGATGGGTCAAAGGTCAGGGTGACTAAATGGAAGAGCAGGGTTTAAACGCCAAGGAGGTGGATAAAAGTAGCCTGGCATGTTTCTCATGGGTAAAAAAAAGGGGCGGGGCTCTGCACGTATTTAATTAACCAACATTGCGGAGTCACCTGTCAGTGAGCGACTGCCAGGGTTCCTTCACGCTTACGTCTTTCACTGTAGAGACACAACTCTGCAGACATGACAGAAGAAGCTCGGACGAGTTCCGCAGGCATGACGGAGATGGTTAAAGAACTAAGTAAGTACAACTGTTTTTAAATCAATGACTTTATCATCGTCTCTGCACCGACCAAGACGCTGCACACACACACACACATACACACACGACTTTAGGGATTTACGCTCTTTGCAAACCATCCATACCGTTACCTAAGGTGAGGACTTGTTCGATCATGTTTGAGAAGCTAAATGAGGTCGCTGCAAAGGGGATTAAACCTGCACTGTGTTGTTGTACAGTTGTGCGCTTCTGTGTCCTGACACGACCGTGTGCACATCCTCAATAAAACAATCAGAGCGACCATACATGTACCATAATTGAGCGTCTGAGTGAACCTGAGCTGTAAGATTAAGATGCATTTATTAGTCCCAAACACATGCAAAGGCACACTCAGGCAGGTAGGGAAATTTAATCTCTGCTTTTCACAGAGCAGTGAGTGACCACGTACGGTGCTCAGGGAGCAGATGTTGGGGGAGTAAGGTGCCTTGCTCAGGGGCAATAGACAGGGTGGGGAGACTCTTGGACAGATCAATCCAAGTTCGTCTTTTGTTGTCTCTCCGTGGAGTCGAACCAGAGACCTTCTCTGCTCATAGTCCAAGTTTCTGCCACTAGACCACGCCTCTCCCCCTAGAGCAGTGGTTCCCAAACTTTTTACAGTCTCGTACCCCTTCGGACATTCAATCTCCAGCTACGTACCCCCCCCCCCCCCCCCCGACGCACGTATACAGCATATAACACTTGAAACTTTGAAATTGTCAGGGATTTCGGGACTCGGATGGAAGTTTAGATCAAACAGAGTTTATCTATCGATTGTCAGTTATCAATCAGTTGTTAATCATGATTGTCAGTTCCTAATCGATTGTCGGGAGAATTAACGATCGATTTTTGATTAATCGTTAATATTTTATATTAAAATGCACTATTTATAGGCTCTGTTAAAATGCAGTGAAAATATAGATCTTTATTACAAGGTGAACAACTCTTGTGGCAGTTAAACGGGATCCGCTCACTGGTTACACTTGAAAGACGTATAGCTTTGCAGTGTTGGCAGTGAACTCAACAGAATTAAGTCTATGACAAAATGTCATCTAGGAAATTCTTAAGGATCAATAAATCGATTGTCGATTAATTATGCCCATCCCTTGTTTTTACTAACAGTCACTAACCTACCTGTAACTTTTATTGGCAGTGTAATTATTTTGCTGAATATGGGTATGTATTTTGGCAATGCGACTTGGCTATTTAGACTATTTAATATTGTATGATTATTTATAACTCAGTTTGAAAATGTAAATGGGCTTATTCACTTTGAAAACGCAAATACAATTTTCTCCCCATGTACCCCCTGAACCACTTCGCGTACCCCTGGGGTACGCGAAGTGGTTCCCAAACTACCCCAGTTTGGGAACCGAGGCCCTAGAGGATATAGATCTGACTGAGTCCTGTAAACACACACATGTTGATTTTATTTTCCTTTATTGAACCAGGAAGCTTCTATTGAGACACAAGGTCAGAAGGTCAGAAGGTCCTGATGAAACATCTTTGTAAAGGAAAATCCTGCTCGTGAATAAATGAACTACTGCATTAGTCATGTTTTCACTTCAGCTGAACTGGGGTCTGTTTCCAGGAGTTAGAACTGAACATGGTACTTTCAATCAATCAATCAATCAATCAATCAATCAATCAATCAATCAATAAATCAAATATAGCCCATATTCATTGGCTCATAATATCAATAAGATGCTACGTCCTCTGCCGTTCACCCTCGACAACATAAAATACACCACAGAGCTGAGGGTGATAATTATCTTTCTCATTTGCTCTCATTTGTGTATTTTAAAATAGAATAATAAAAAGCTCAAGTTTAATTCAAAATGACAGAGTTTGGTTTATGAATTGTTTTTGACAGATGTTCTGTGTCGTGTTTCAGTTTTGTTTCTGTCACGGTTCAGCAGCTTGTTCCTGATTTTAAAAACACTTGAACAGTGACTCTTTGGGGAAGAAGCTGAAATCAATCTTTAAACCTCTGGAGACAGTTGACTTCTTCTCTTATAGGAGACACCACACCCTCAGTGAATGGTATTTATTAACATGAAGCCTAATGTACCTGCTGGGTGAGGTTTCATCCTTTAGTCAAAGTGTATCATCATCATCCAGGATTGACACCATAACGTTTATATGTGAACCAGGATGACCTTTGACCTACAAATCAAACTCAGTCTGTATAGA
Source organism: Platichthys flesus (assembly GCF_949316205.1). NCBI lineage: Eukaryota > Metazoa > Chordata > Actinopteri > Pleuronectiformes > Pleuronectidae > Platichthys > Platichthys flesus. The sequence continues at coordinate 26,987,509 of NC_084946.1, forward strand.
TACTGAGAGAAATCAAAACTTTGCTTTAAATAAAGACAAATGGAGCAAAAAAATGTAACAAATTCTCTTCAACCGTTCTAGTAACTGCATTTAATATTCAAGCTAAGACAGAAAACTGCATCGTGCTGTGAAAAGGAAAAAACAATACATAGAGCCTTAACCTTCATTTGTCAAAGTGTTGTATCAAGAAGCAATAAGAGAACACAGACTGTGTATCTTATGTATTTGTACATCCACATCCAGATTGTGTCTGACTAATAATAATTATATTAACTAGAAAATTCCTCCTGCCGAGAAATTTCGAAATGGGTGCCTAGAATTTGCCGGTTCCAGACTCAATATTTTTATTTTTCAAGAGAGACAGACTGCGTCAATTTGAAAGAGAGGCAGAGAGAGAGAGAGAGAGAGAATGTCTGGTATAAAGAGAAAGAAAGAGACAGAAAGACTGGCTGCTTTAAGAGAGAGAGAGTAAGATCCAGAGAGAGAGAGACTGGTTTAAGAGAGAGAGAGAGAGACTGGTTTAAGAGAGAGAGAGAGAGAGAGAGAAACTGGCTGGTATAAAATAGAGAGCGACAGACCTGATCAGTAGGTGGCGCTATCGCTAACACTGCATACACACTCATCGATCTCTTCAGGACAGGGCTCTGATCATGTGACAGGATTTTGGGGGCGATTGCTCAAACTTAATTTTCACACCGACCACCAGGTGGCGCTATCACTATCACTTCATACACACTAATACAGGAATGTGATGTAGAGCCAATCACATTGTAGCTCAACAGTTCCCCCATGAAAGACAAAGGAAAAAAAATTAATGTTTAAGTTCTGCCCACACTGGGACTTGAACCAACAATCTCTGGGTGCCTATCCCTCTGCCCTACTGACTGGACCACCTATAGTAATTAGTATCACCTGTGGAGTAGTCTAAAAATAGATCTCACTCTCCCCTTTTCTCCGCGATTTTTGTGCAAACCGGGGGACGAATCAAAAATCTGAATAATAGCACACCGATCGACGTAATTCCGCAGGTATATTTCTAGGTCTCGTGAATGTGCGACAAAATTTGTGGGAGGAGAAGCGTTTCGAAATTTTAGGAAGAAGACATAAGAATAATAAGCACCACGGAATAGTAATATGTAGTACATTGCCTAGTGGTGCCTGCACCACTTATTATTGCTGTTACTTTATATTGTTCAGGCTTTGTGCAATTGAAGCATTTTTCCATCGGAGTCATCATGTTATAAACAAAACTTACTAAATGCTTCAAAGCATTTCATTCTCAGTTTTCTTTTGGCGTCATGGATTTAAAATGAGTTAGTAACAAGTACTGAAAATACAAATGTTCCTATTGATGTAAATTAATTATTAACTTTTTATTCATTAGCTAATCTTCCTATAACGTAAATAGAAGTAAAATAAATGTCAATAATTCATAACAATGTATTTATTGATTTCAATGAGTTAAATGTTTCTATCTTAGTTACCCTACGTAAATTTGTCTGTGTGTGTTTTGAATTATTTTATTTCCTCCAGTCTTGAAGGACGTGAACCTCCACTGTCCGACCAACAACTTCTCACACCACACCAGTGAGATCTCCCTGACGGAGCTGTTTGTCAGGCGAGGTCTTCCCTTCACTCTGACCCTCACTCTGTCGCAGCCTTTCAAACCAAAACTTTACCCGCTCACCATGGTCGCAACGACAGGTCAGTCTTTCATTTTGTTCTTTTTGGACAACAAGGAGGTCAGTGCAGCTCTACAAAGCCCTGGATGGATGGATGGATGAATGGATGGATGGATGGATGGATGGATGGATGGATGGATGATGGATGGAGAGTATAGTTCGAACAATAACAGAGTCTTTGGTTCCTCTCTCCAGGTTTGGTTACATCCGAGGAACAGGGCACAATTTCGTACTTTGGAATCCCCGACAGCGTGGTCCGGTCACCATCAGCAAAGGCTGTGTGGAAGGCAGTGCTTGAGGAGGAGAGGTCCTCCCCAGAGAAAGGCATCTTGGTTCTAAACATCACCCCCCCGGCTAACGCCCCCATAGGAGCGTATGTACTCACTGGGAAATACAGGGAAGAGGAAATGTTGCTGGCAAAGCCGGTGGTGTTCTTCAACCCCTGGTGTCCTGGTAGGTTCATCATCGGTTTCCATGTCAATCAATCAATCAATCAGTCAATCAACCAACCAACCTACCAACCAACCGACCAACCGACCGACCGACCGACCGATCGACCGACCGACCGATGACCGACCTATCTACCTCCTGATCAATTTGTCTATCTCTACCCTTCTCTCCAGATGACACGGTGTATCTATCTGACGAGAAGGAAAGACAAGAGTATGTGATGAGTGAACAAGGAATCATCTACGGAGGATCTGGAAACTACATCTCTAGCCGCACGTGGGACTTCGGACAGGTAAACAGACCAGACACCACAGAGAGACCACATCAGGGACGCTGCTGTCCATCCTGACGCCAGCTTCGAATGATCTGTTATTACATTTGTTTGACTGCATCTTACTTTGTGTTTTTTTTCCGTCTCTGTTCTTGTGTCTTCTTGTCCAGTTTGAGGACGACATGGCGAAGATTTGCATTAAGTTGCTGGACGTTAACCCCAAACACGCGGAAAACCCAGCTGAAGATGTCGGTGGTCGCTCTTATCCCGTCTACGTCAGCCGTGTGATCAGCGCCATGGTGGGACATGATCAATGACATTCTCATTAGCCTCAGCCATGCTATTTCATGCTAATGATTTGTTTTGGCCTTCATGGTTTAACGCGGCCTTGTTGGAGGTGATCTGCGTGTGCTTGGTAGAACGCGTCCTCTGAAGGACGCAGCCCCTGAGTCAGGATAGAAGAATGAAATCTAATGTTTCTGTTTACTTCTAGATCAACTCTGACGGCGACCATGGCGTTGTGATGGGAAGGTGGGGGGGTCCGTATACCGCCGGGTATAAACCCACTCACTGGACCGGCAGCCACGCCATCCTCAAACGCTGGTACGACTATGGCTGCCAACCGGTCAGATACGGCCAGTGCTGGGTGTTTGCTGGCGTGATGTGTTCAGGTAACGTTCGACCATCCAGCTCCTCACACCTGGGACAACATCTGTACTGATACATTTGATTAATTCTGAAGCTCATCACAAACTAAACTGATATTGTTCTGGTCACTTTATTATTAATTTAAAGTCATTCATCAAGATAAATATATCAAATGTCTGTTTTAAAGCGATACTGGACACTTAAATGTGTTTCTTGAGCTATAAACTGAATTAAATGTCTTTGATGAGTTGCACTTACTTATAGCACAAGTTTTGCTTAATTTTGAAGAAATTGTACTTTCTTGATTCTTGTCGTCCTTGGTATGTACCCTCGGGTTTGAATGCACTTATTGTAAGTCGCTTTGGATAAAAGCGTCAGCTAAATGAAATGTAATGTAATGTAATGTAATGATGAAATACATTAATGCTGGATTTGGAATAACGTTTATACCAATAAGTACATGGCTCATAACGGCCCCTAGTGTTTCTGTTTATTTCAGTTCCACAGAAGCTGCAAAGTTCAAATTCAACTGTTACGAACTTATTTGAACAACTTTGTGTTGGTTTCAGTGATGCGTCTGCTGGGCATCCCCTGCCGCGTGGTCACCAACTTCGAGTCAGCCCACGACACTAACAGCAATCTGATCATCGACGTGTACCACGCAGACTACGGTGTCGCAGAGAAAAGTTCTCCTGACAGTGTTTGGTGAGATTCTGCAACTCCTTACTTTGAAAACAAAGTTGTGTTTGTGTCCATCCGATGAACGTTAACATCCCTGTGAGCTCCTGCTTTGGTCCCCACCCACCAATGGATTGCACAGATTTCACAGATCGATTTCTGGCCCTTAAATCTCTTCTATTGGGTTGTTGTTTCCCGACCTGCTGCCGAATCTGAGTGATGTGGTGTGTTTCAGGAACTACCATGTGTGGGTGGAGGGCTGGATGAAACGTCCAGATCTGAAGGAAGGTGATAAGTACGACGGCTGGCAAGTTCTGGATCCGACACCGCAGGAGAAGAGCAACGGTAACGATCGGGTCGACCTCCTCTGTCTCGCTCCGATGACCTTGTTCTGGTGCTAACTTTACTTGCTGACCTCTTTCTGATGAGACATTTATTTCCTGCTACTCAATAAATCTCTTCTTTGGGTTTTCATCGTGAAAACCCCCCAGAATCGTACAGATTCTTGTGACTTTAATGACTTTGGGTTCACTCTTAACAGAGGATTGTTTTTTATGTGACGACTTTTATCGTTTGTCTTTGTGCAGGTGTTTACTGCTGCGGTCCAGCCTCGGTCAAAGCCATCCAGAGCGGAAACATCAACCTCAAGTACGACATCCCGTTCATCTTCGCTGAGGTCAACGCGGACTGTGTGGACTGGCTGGTCAGTGAGCAGAGAAACTCACAATTTAATACAGATTCTGAGACTGAAAAGATCACGATGTTGTATCAGGACACAGGATGAGCCTTCACCGCTTCATTTCACAATTTACAATGTAACATTACAGAGATGTGATTGTTTTTAAATTGTTTTGAGCTGCATTATAGATATTACACCTTTGTCATTGTGACGTTACTTTCTAAACCAACAGTGTGTGAACGTTAGAACTCGCCCATTCACACCTGTACATTTATAGAATTGAGATGTAGTTTTTCCATAAAGGCTGTTTCTTACCTCTGCCAAGGAGGTGAGGTTTTCATCAGCGTTTTCTATGGACAGTTTCCGTGTGTTTCGTGAAATCTAACCCTTTTGTGGATTCCGTGTGTGTTTCAGGTCAAAGCTGACCGCTCGAAAATTAAGATCTTCTCCGACACCAAGAGAATCGGTCAGAACATCTCCACCAAGTCTGTCGGCTCGAGAAAGAGGATGAACATCACCGACACCTACAAGCACAGGGAGGGTGGGTTCACTTCAGCAGCAGGAGCAGACATTCAAAACCACACCATGTTGTTGCAACACTGTTCAAATGCACTGTACAAGTGGACTGATTCCAGGTAAGTGATAGTCTCAGTCTGTTGTGGTGCCGCTGGGCAGGACTCAGGTTGTTCCTGTGGTGCTTGTGTGGAAGTCAAAGGCCCTGACTCGTACCAGAGTACTAAGTTCTCGCCGATACCACAGACTGTTTAGAGAAATTGACGTAATTCCAGGTCCGGAAAGTGAAAGTTCCTGAAAACCCTTGTTCTCTTGAATGACCAGCAGAGGGCGACTCCACTCTTTGTTTCTATTTCTACTTCTCACTTTATAGCGTCAGTAAACATTTGTGTCTTGTATACAGCTGATGTTCATGTCGTAAATTATGATGCATTGGGGTGTGGATATCTTGTGATTGACAGCTAGTACCGTCCAATGACAGCTAGTGTCCTCAAGCTCTTTGTAAGGCCCCTCCCCCGCTCTTCCAAATATGGTTATTTCTGGTTTAAACAAAAAACCTTTGGGAAACATTTATTCTACGTGTTCTTTGATCGAATCAGTGTGCCCCCCTCACAGGGTCCGACAAGGAGAGGGACGTCTTCACGTACGCCCTCACCATAGCAGGTGAAGAGACGGAGGGGAACGGGGCGGTGATCGATACCTCGGGAGCAGCAGGTGAGGGCGCTTCGGGCTCCGATGTGTCCATGCGATTTGAGGAGGTATGTCACAGAAGCTGGGAAGCTTTTTTCCAGACTCATACTAGGTCACGATGACCTAATATGAGTCTGGAAAAATTATATACGAGAACAGAAACTGCAAGTTTTTATAGAGCTGTAGAAACTGACTAATTCTGCTGGTATCACAACTTTCCATCAAGTCTTGATATTTAACATTTAAACTTTAATCTTAATAAAAATATATAACCTGGAAATAAAAATCAGTTTTTTTATGTAAAATATAAACATTAATGCAAATCTTTTCCAGGTTGTTTATTCTGTAAAGCTAAAGTTTTCATATACATTGTGTGGCGGAACATAAACCTGCTTCTGTCTCTTAGTCCTCCTTCATTTGTTGCAGTTGTCCAAACCAATCAACGGGAAGGACGTGAGCATTAAGCTGTTGCTTCACAGCAAGTCCACCTTCGCCAGGCTGCTGTCCATCAACATCAGCGTCCAGGCCATGAGCTACAACGGCTCCTCGGCCGGGAACATCCAGTCCGAGGTGAAGGAGGAGACGATGCAGCCTGGGACAGGTGAATCTTCTTCTGAATCCTGGAAGTGTTTAAAAAAAAACTCTTATGTTCTCTTTGAATTTTTGTGTGAACCAACTTTGAATCTTCTCCAGAACTATCCGTCCCCATCCTGGTCCCGTTCTCGGCCTATCACAAGCTCATGGTGGAGTGTGACAGCATGAAGGTCACAGCCATGGTCAATGACAAATACAAGCCGGAGCAAGTCTACCTGGCAGAGAATGACATTGTGCTGATGGATCCTCCTTTCACCTTAACAGTGAGTACATTAAAAACATTGTTGTTTCTATAAATCATCTCAGACATGCAGGTTCTCTCGGGCGCATTCGTACAACATGTTAAAAAGTTCAAATGTGTGTGTTCCAGGTTTCCAGAACGACCAGACTGCAACAAGAAACCAGTGGAGTATTGATTTTCAAGAACCCGGCAGACGAGAGGCTGACGGGATGCAGACTGACTCTGTCAGGAAGTGGAGTATTTAAAAAGGAGGAGGACTGCAAGTAGGTGTTTGTGTTTGTGTGTGTGTGTGTGTGTGTGTGTGTGTGTGTGTGTGTTTGTGTGCGTGTGTTTTTGTGTAATGTTGATTTATGTAAATGATCAAACATTGGCTTGAATCCCGCAGCTAATCTGATAAAATGATAAAATAACAACAATCATCATCAGACGTAACTAAAGTAACTCACGACCTCATTTAGTTTTGATCGACTCTCAGGACTAATAAAAATAAAAAATAAAATATGAAAAAACAACAAAACAAAAGAGGTTAATGTTGTCAAACGTTAAACTCGCAGATGAAGAATCAAATGAAGCAAAAATAAAACCAGCACATTTTAAAAGAGAGTTTTGATGATCGACTCTCAGCTTAAGTTGCAATATTGAAAGGTTTTCCAGTTTAATTCTGCCAATAAACGCTGCTGCTGTAAATGTAGAATTCCTCATGGTCCTCTGCGTCTCTCACAGGCTCCCGGACCTGGCACCAAAACAACAGTTCCGTATCAACATCTTCTTTTATCCCTACAAGACGGGAAAGAAGACGATCACGGCCGTCTTCGACTGCTCCACCTTCAGGGACATCCAGGCCACCTGCAAGATCGAGGTCACAGAGTAACATCTCAACTCCGCAGAGTCTCGTTCCAAGGTCACAAGCTAATACAAAAAAAAAAAGCTAAAATCTTCGCAGCTTAAAGGAGATTTATTGAGCTCATGTTCAGGTTTGTCTGGGTCCTATGTCTTCGCTACAACAGGAACTATTTTTCATCCGTCCCATGTCACGAACGTTATCAACAAACACACACTCTTGCTCGCTGTGATTGTTCCGGACATTCCTCCGCTATTTCAGGAAAACGTCTAGAGTTCACTGAGGCTCTAAAAACAGCTTTAACTTTCACTTCATTCAGTGACCTCTATAAGAGAGATAACAAATGTGTTTCTCAGTTAAATATCGGTGCAGGGTACAAAAAGCTTTTCAACAAACCGCTGTGAACTTCACTCAGAACCAAAAAGCTTTCTTGCAGCTTCGCATTATTCACTTTTATATGATAAAGCCTGGAGATGGACCACTGCTTAAAAAAGAAGAACAACGAGAAAGATGCCAAACATACGACACATGAACATTTAAATGTATCTGCTTAAATACGTTGATTTCTTTTAAGGTCTGACTTGGATCCCAGCTGGTTTTTAAAGTCTGATCCTGAAACTAGATTCTCATCAGAATGTTTCAATTTGCTTGAACAATGTAACTCAGTTTTTTTTGTCTTGAGGATAAATCTCCGACTCTCCGACTTTACCTTGAATAAAAAAAAAAAAAAAAAAAGTAGTAGTTTTGCTTTATTTTGAAGATTTTGTATTTTCTTGATTTTTGTCATCCTTGGTATCTACCCTCGGGGTTGAATGCACTTATTGTCGCTTGGATAAAAGCGTCAGCTAAATGAAATGTAATGTAATGTAATGCAGGGATCTCCAGGTAACAGTGGCCTCTGCTGGACAGACTGAAGACAAACTCTTCATTCTCTAAAATAGAAACAGAACAACTGCTGCTCTCTGTCTCATGATGCGTTCAGGAAAACTTGGTAGAAAAGGTCCTCAACTCAGGGGTAAAACTTTTTAGTCTTATCGAAGATTTCAGGGGCCAAGTCAAGACAACAACACAACTGCTGGTGACCAAATAAAATGTGAACACAATGGGAAATGTTCATGTTTTTTGTGTGTTTCCACGGTGCTTTACCACAAAGAGTTTTTCTTTCTGTTGTCGGGGGTCAATAAAGATCTGAACTGAAAAGAGTTGATTGAATGCTGTGTCAGATTGTTGCTTGAGGAATTATAAAAAAACAACTAACAGTAATACAACACTACAACGCATAATCAGTAGTTGTACAGCTTATCTAAACAAACAGATCTCAAAATACACAGGTGACACCTACATTTTCACCACTTCCTAATTTTCAGAAAATTTTTGTAGGAATTTGAGCATGTTAAAGCAGCACTCAAAAAGCCAATTCATTTGCCTGGAATTTTTTTTTAAATAACAAAACAACAAACCTAATTATATGATGTTAAATACAGAGCAGAGTACCACTGATGATGTTCCTTGGTGAAGTGCGGTGATAGAACTATTCTTGTAACGTAAATAAGAAGATAATTTCTTATCAGTGGAACAAAATCTGCACGTTTATTCGTCTTAAATAAATAAATAAATAAAAACAAAACCCTGAGGCAATCTGACAGGAACACAGATGTAAGATTTATGCAGAATCCTTCTCACTGGGACTTCCTGAACCTCAAGTCATAGATCTTGTGGACGACCACCAGCAGAGCTCCAGACGTGAGGAGGATGTGGAAGACGTGAAAAACAATTCCAGCATTGACATCTGTAAAATGGGATTGATGAAGAACAACATTAACATAATGCATAGAATTAGATGTATAAAAAAAGAAATCTGTACTTTAACGAAGCAACGTGAGATAAATGGAGGCATTGATTGAAATGGAACATACATTCAGTAGAAATTTGCTCTGTGATGGGGTTGCTCTCAAACAGACTGTTGACAGCAGTCACCTGGAAAGATGGAGAATCTTTCTGTCACTTATTAAAGCATTAGAAGAAAAATCAGGAATAAAACAGTGGCGGTAAAAAGGAGGAGACTCAAACCTTCACTGTGTAGTTCGTAGAGTACTTCAGGTTCTTGAATTCAAATTCACATGTTTCATCATTTCTTTCCACAGAGCTACCACCATCATGAAGTTGTGCTTTGAATATTCTCTCAGGGCCATTGAAGATTTGAGAATGATTGCAGGTCACAATGATCGTATTATGGTCTTTGACCTCCAGCTTCAGATTACGTACATCCTCTGGTACTGTAGGAAATTCAAGAAAAACGGTTACAACACTGTATGCGTCCTCCAAAAAAAGTGATATTCAACACTTATCAGTATAATGAAGTGAAATAGGGGAATTATATTTATTTTGGTGCAGATCCAAATAAGAATCCAGATCTAGTGAATTTAAATATGGTTTCCTAAGAAGTCTGTTGGTCAGGAATTAGTTCCACTGAGTGCCGTTCTAGTTGTGCTGCAAAAAGTTCAACTGGTTTCATTCTGTTTGTCACTGACCTCCAATCTTAGTTTTCTGTTTAACAGGAAAAGGCTCCCTGGCTTCCAAGTCGTTGGAGGGTTGGACCCAGCAGGTGTAGACCGTGTATGGCTGCAGATCAGTAATGTAGCAGGTTCCTATTGAAGTCTGATTTAACACTGTGACACAGTTTCACAAGTTGTTAGTTCATGTTCTAGATAACAGATACAAAATTATAGCAACATAAAACAGCACTTTGTTTTCTGCCTTTTTTTTGGGGGGGGGGGTCAAGTTTCCCATTAAGTAAGAACATTTTTCACTAATCAGTTCATATCATCTATGCAGCCCTGCAAGCTTCAACTATTTAAGTCAGACAACTCACGTTTGAAATGATTTTGGACGCCACATTATACTAAAAATGTTTGGACAAAAGCGTCAGCTAAATGACATGTAATGTAATAAATGATGGTACAGGTGTGTTCTTCCTTCCATTTGTTGTGGCTTTTATATTTGTATTGTGACTTCTACCTAGTGTTGTGGCTTCTTCATTCGTGTTGTGGCTTCTACATTCGTGTTGTGGCTTTTATATTTGTGTTGTGACTTCTACATACTTGTTGTGGCTTCTACATATGCGTTGTGGCTTCTACATTCGTGTTGAGGCTCCTACATTTGTGTTGTGGCTTCTACATTCATGTTGTGGCTTTTATATTTGTGTTGTGGCTCACTTGGTGTTTGCAGTTAAATTCTGGTCACAGAATGCATAAATAAAACGTTTCTTGATTTCTGGGTTTTCTCAATCACCTGGTACATCGGACACTTGACCTGGAATCACAGAAGAGAAAAATTGTGTAAACGTTTGAGTTGCAGTTTGTTTATTTGTCATAATAGTGAAGCTGAATGTAGTGGAGAATATGTAAAATCAGTGTTTTTCAGTGCCACCTGGTTGCCATGACGATGTGGCAAATGGCCTCACTTGTTATCTCAGAAGACAAACCACCACTTCCTGCCTGACACTAAAACTTAGAGTCTCCCACACTTAAAACGGTTTGGACACATCACTCGCTTTTATAGAATAACAAATTGGACTTTTCTTACCTCGTTTTTAACAGATGAAAAACCAAACGAAAATTATCCAAAGGAGATAAATATATTTTGATCTGAAATGTTGTTGGAGTAGAAACATCATGTTGCATATAACTCAAATACTAAAGTACATTGAAATACTAGTGTAAATGTATCACCACATATTCTTAAAGTTATATGGTTCAGTTCGGTGCAAGTTTGATTCATGAAAAATAATAGTTCATTAATGAAAAAGTTAAGATGCTTAAATCACACTTGGCCAACGAAGCTGATTATAATTCTGCTGATTCAGATTCTGCTTCATTGCCTCTAAATGTCCATCATCATCCTCATTTAGAACAGGAAGCAGAAACAAGGGACGCTCGTGTCATTAAACAGACCAAACAACATGTCAGGAAAAAACTGTAAAGTGAAACACAAATGTGGAATTGTGTCGTTTTTACACTCTGGACAGACAACGACCCCCAAAACTCAAACTAAACTCATTAACACTTAATGATTCCTCCACGCTAAAATATGAAACCTTCCTTCCTCTCTGTGGACCACGAGACCCCCCCCCCCCCCATCTTGGTCCAAAATGCCTGCAACCGATGATGCATCTGAACATTCCAACAATACTCTTCCTACTTTAATCACTAGGTCAATATCTTTACTAGAGCTCTAAACCCTGAGTCATAGACATTATTATTTATTAGCAGTATCATCATTCAACCCTGACCTATCATATCACCTATCATTATTACCCAAATGATTACATTTCCTATTGGATCACCATTCAGTCCCTGCGAGTACAAGCTAATACAGTATCTTTTATCTTTACCTGGATGTTGATTGTGTGCTATTCTGAAATAGAGTGTGGAGATTGAATGGGAATTCTAGGCCTTCTTCCGTAACACTGATCAATGTAATTACGATGTCTACGTTTGCTGCGATGGGAGCCGGGGCCCCTTTTCTTTAATGACCTGTCATAAAGCCATGAACAACACATGGAAGAGTTTATTTCAGCTCCTGTGAAAAAATCTCAAGCTGAAAATAGCAGAACATGCTCAAACAGCAGCAGAACTCCGAGTGAGGCTGGAGGCACACACACACTTGCGCTATCTCGTGTTTCCAACATTCCTCCTGAAGACGAGGACACTCAACAACCGAAATTTAAAAACAGTCAACATAGGAGTTAAGAACACAAGATCTCCTTGTGTTCAGTTCATTAGCTTGTTTTACGTCATTTTTACAGATTTTTTCCCCTAGATTTGAATACTTTCATGACACATGAGAGGACTCAACGTTACTATTACATTACAGACGATAACTAACCACGGAGACCTGCCATATCCAGGAGTTAGGGTGTGTTCCTGCCACGACCACACAGCACAGTCCTAGAGGGGACCGACCGGCAGATCTCAAGACGCCTGATCGAAGCTTAATTCAAATTCTCAACACGACTCTAAGAGAGAAGTAAGTTCTCAATGTTGTCTAGTTTTATGCTTCATATGTTTTCTGTCTCTTCAGTTGCCGCTTCTTCCTGGTCTTGTTCCCGAACCCTGAACCTCGCTACTGGTTTCAAGTTGAGCGAGTGCAAGTCACATTGTAAAGAGGCTGCCTTCACCTTATCGCTCAGTGACAGGAAGCTTCATTTAGGCTACGCCACAAAGAACAGGCAATCTCACGTCGGATCTTCACTTGCTTTTGCTCAAGTGTGAAAGTCTTCAGAATAAGAAGAAGAAAAGAGAGAAGTTTAGCTTAAATTCAAGGGTTATTTTAGCTGTATTACACTTTTGGAAACATGCTTAATAGCCTGCATCACCTTTTTTGTTGAACTTTTTTTATTTCACAAACAGAAAAAATAGAAAAAAATTGTGATTTTAACACAGGGTAATGTTTTCTGTCTGATTAATCTCTGTTCATTTACAAAACTAGGCTCTTAAAACAAGAAATGTGACATCTGAGAGACGACACGTTCACCGGGGGAACTCCTTCAGGCCCACAGTCGCCCGAACACGTAGTGAAAATACACAAGTAGCCGGCTCTGCAGCGTGCAAGAAAAGAAATGCTGCCTTTTTCCTGTTTTAAAATTTTAAAACTCATACCACATTCCTCCCTTAAGTTTAGTGATTGTCTAAATTTAAGGGAGGGATATAAAACAAACCAAAAAACTTTTAAACAAACCAAAAAACCAACACACAAATGGACAGAGACGTGGCTTCCTCGTTGGAGGTAAAAAGCCAAGTATATGTAAACTTCAGCGTCCACAGAAAAATAATGTTGATTGTTCTGGGCTCAGCTGGTTCACTGAGGTGAATCAAGGAGACACCACACCCTCAGTGTTTGGTATTTAATAACATGAAGCCCATGTTATTCGAAACCTGCTGAGTGTGGTTTTCATCCTTTTGTCAAAGTGTTTCATCATCATTCAGGATTGACACCATAACATTTATATGGGAACCAGGATGACCTTTGACCTGCAAATCAAACGCAGTCTTTATAGATACTGAGAGAAATCAACACTGTGCATTAAATAAGGAAAATGGAGCAAATAAAATTAACAATTTCTCTTCAACCGTTCTTGTAACTGAATTTAATATTCAAGTAAAGACCAAAAAACGGCATCATACTTGTAAAGGCAAAACCAAAATATAGAATATTTACACAATAAGTCAGCAGAAGTTTAAATAACTTTCTGGAAGCTTAACCTTCATTTGTAAAAGTGTTGTATCAAGCATCAATAAGAGAACACACACTCTGTATCTTATATATCCGTGTATTACTGTATTTGTGCATCTGTTTGTATTTTTATATTTATTAAACTGTTTAAGTTTTTTTATACTTACATTTTAAATATCCAGATTGTATTAATAATAGTGTTGTGCAATAATGCTTAAAAAGTGATGTGTGTTTCTGATGGCGTACTTGAACCTGTTTAGTGCAAAGCTGGAAAAGTCAATTGTCAGTTCATTTGGACGCTACCATCTGGTCATTTGTATATACTATCTAGTTAGCTAAGCAAGATTCAAATTAGACAAATAATTCAGAGTTAAAATAACAGTACACTATGAATAACCTGTGCTCTTCACTAGGTTTAGGGAGGAAAACAGAAAATTGTGACATTTGTGAACTGTAAGATAAGATGTAGAGAGAGGCACGTACAATGATAATGTCATTTTTTTGGAATGTCCAAGAGTTTTGTTCACTCATTGGATCCTACTCAATGTAGTACTCAGTCGTCTCTGTTGGACTTAACAATTTTAAACTTCTCAGGTTTTTCTGAAGAAGGATGTCTCAAGTTTCAAAATCTAAAAATTCAAATGACTGTATCAGTGTTTCTGTACTAAATTGCTAATGTCCTAACATGTATGGTATGGACTACATTATTGTGGAATGAAAGTAGTCGATCCAAACATATTTACAAAGTTGGCAGTGGTATGTAAGTTTAATCAGAATTTAGGATTTTGAGTTTGCTGCTGTTGCTAACAAAACAGTTTTCCTATTTAACTGAGTGAAACTTAACACTGACTGACAGTACAGGGGTTAACTGTGCTGGTTATGGCCGTGAGGAGTGAGCTCTGGATTGCCTGTGTCAGGGCTCAGGGCTGTAACGCTCTGTGGAGCCAGACTCTAAGTGGACTTCATAGGCGCTGTCATTGTGTGCTCGGTCATAACCATATTTTTGGTTGTCGCCCCCCTTCGTTTTGTTGTGAGGGGGCCTTTTCAGGCTGTGGATAAATTTTACACCTTGGAGTTTGTTCTGACAGGCTCGGTTGCACCAACTGTAGCCTTGAGAGTGATAACAGATTCCCAAGCCACCTGTGACATCTTCCTGATCTGCTGCATTTAAGGCTTTCCTTCCTGTGTCATCAGTACAACTTGTGTGGGTATACATGGATGTAAATTACGTACGAACATGGGCTTGAAGGTGGGATTTTCTTCTACGCCTGGTGTGCCTTAAACGTCTGAAATAATCCCTGGGATTTTCGCGACGTGAATGTTTTATTTGGGATGCTGTAACAATTGATGTTATCTCATCAGCAGTAGAAGAGAAATCAGCTCAAAGCGTGGACACTGTGAGGTCCGTCTGCTTGCATCTCCTGCTACAGGTCTCTCTGGTTGAGGGGAAGGGTTAAAATTTTTTTTGAATGTTGAAGTCCACCCTTTCGAGAGCTGTGCAAAGAGATATGTGTCATGCGTCAGTGGATGAGAAGTATGTGAGGCAAAATGTGTTCCTGAAGATAAACTACATATGTCATCAATTTCAGTTTCAGAGTCAGAAAGATGGGAAGTAGGAAGCTGTTACCTCTATGTGGAGGATCAGAAAGTGACTTAATTTCCAAAGACTTTGGGTAGGATGGGATTCTGTACCATCTTGGCCGCGCCTTCTAATCTAAGTTTCAACAATTCCTCCTTGTGTGAAAACAGATCTGATTCTGCTGAGTGCAGGTCTTCCAAATAGTGCAGAGTTTTCTTTTTAGCAGTCTGAACCTCCTGGCATTTATCTCCTGTTCCATGGCTGCTTTGTTCTGACAGGCAAGGTTGATTTGCCTGTGTAAATTTAGAATCATACATCTCAACAATGGACCCTTTGATGCTGTTTGTGCATCACACCTGTCATTAAGTAGAGAATCTATTTCTTTATTACACTCATTGCAGTTCAACTTGCTGATGAATTCAGGGTAGCCAGGGGTCAGGCCTGGTGCTAGGGGAGAAATAAACTGTTCTACACAGGGGTTCTCCATTGTTGGATCTGAAATTTAAGGATAGATTTAAGTTTATAAATCAAAAGATGGCAGACACCTTGTAGTGTGGATGCTATCGTACACTAGCGTAACCAAAACTATGGTGGGTAAAACAGTTCACCAAACTTTTAATCACACTAACTGATATGCAGGGCAGTAACAGTTATGGGTTCTATAAATTCACAGTGCTGGTAGCACACTGTGGATCTTTCTTAGGTTCTCTTATCAGACTTTGGCTGATATGCTTGGCAGTAACGGCCAGGTACAAGCTCTGTTACATAGGGCTAGTGGCACGCTATGTCTTAATTCAAAAGCATTTAACAGTTACAGGAATTTTCGCAGCTTGACCAGTTAACATTGAATATGTGATATTCAAATGTTAAAAGAAATTCTAAACATTTCAACAAAGAACATTCAGCTAGAATTGTAAGCAACGAAAGCAATATTTTAGTGTACACTATGAGGACTTAAAATGGTTGTTCTTAATAATTAATTATGCATGAACATTAAATGTATGAGTCAATTAAATTTCACCACAATGTTGAATGTCTACTCTGGTGGCAGACTAGTGGATTTGAATTCAAACCTTTGGCTTGCCTGAAAATTCCAAATTCATGTATTACTGGCGTTAGCCAAAAATGTAAAACACATTAACATTGCATAAGTGTAGTGCAATAGTAGTAGTAGATTTTACGTTGGCTTATTATTAATAATCATGAAATATGATTATTAAAATAAAAATTATGTATTAAAAATAATTAAAACTATAAAGCTATTAATTAAGAATAGTAAAACAATTAATTAGAAATGATACGGTTATCCATTAATAATAGTTAAAATAATTAATGAAAACAATACAATTATCAATTAAGAATAATACAATCTGTAATCATTGCTTATTCTCGCGGGGCACCACCCTGGTTACGGGGACCAACAAGTCAAACTATAGTTATCAGTCTCAAATGATATAAGTTATATTAATAATCTCAATATTTAATATTAATGATTATATAGTAAACAATGAAGGGTTTTAAGTTCGAGCACAGGCTATAGTAATCCAGCTGTATTCACATACATATGCACAAATAATCACAGAAATACGAATACTTTAATTACAAACGTATCTATTAAAAAGGGAAATAAAGTTAATGTTATTTCAATGATTCATCATTTAACAAACTCCAATATTTCCAGGATGGCAACAGCAGCAGCAGCACTTATCACAATTAAGACCACGCATGAGATTCTGAGTATCTATGTGTGTGTGTGTGGTCGTGTATGTGTCTGCCTGTCTGTCTGTGTCTCTATGTGTGTGTGTGAGAAAGAAAAGGGGGAGTGGCTATGGCGTAATGACGAGTTCACGTGGTGATGTCGTCTGGCCAAAATCAAGATGTTACGTTCAAGTAATTCCAAGAGTTTTATGACCTCTGTGACGACATGAGGTCGAAGACAAGATGGCGGTCGGTCACCAGTTACACAAAGGAACTTTTTAGACAAAGAGATTTCTTATCTCCTGGTTCTGGCCCCAAACAGCGTCGAGATGAATTTAGGCTCTTTTAGTCTAGATTTATATATGCCACATGAAATATGTAAGTGTAGGTCGGGACGTGTGTAAAAACAGGTTTAGGAGAAAAGAGAGAGAGATAGGGAGAGATAGAGAGAGGAAGACATCAGAAACATCGTCAGAGACAAACTTCCAGTGAAGCGGACAGTCCAGTTACGTGAGATTTATCTTTTAACAGATGTAAATCTCCGCACAATATCTCTGACGGTAACACGTTAAAAGGAAGCGCCGGCTTGTTACAGACTTCTCAAAACACAGTAGACAAAGGAACCGGATGTGACGTCTCCGTTCGTCATGTGTTACACGGCGTAAAACAGATTATCGATGTACAAACAAACAAAACACTCAAATAAAATGACAACAAAGTATTTAAACTAGTCTCTGCCCAGACAATAAAGCCTCTTACTGTGACCTCCGCAGTGTTGCTTGCACGTGGCGCGCGGATTTTCCGGAAGTCCAGTGAATCTCGTGTTGTGTTCCTCGGGGTACATGCGGTCAGCGAATCCCCGGAAATAGATGAAGAAGTCATGGCTTGAGCTTGATAGCACTGGTTCATCTGTTGCAGCGGCTTCATGCTGGGCCGGATAGAGCGAATTTCTCTTGCTCATGGAAAAGAATTAACCTTCGTTCGTCTTCTTTGACGGAATTCTGCCTCGTCTCTTCTGCAGGGATGATCAGCTGTTGCGCAACTGTGGATTGTGGAAAGAAAGTCTGTGATGCTCGGCCTGCGAGCGAGTTCCTGTGCGCGGCCTTTTCAAGTTAAAAACAAAAACAGTCTTTCAAAATAAGATTCAACTTAAGATAAAAGAAAAATGAAAGAAATAAAAGAAAATAATTCTGGTTGCCCCCTTTAGCAACTAAATCATCTGAAGACCCGGAGGGGTCTGTTGACGTCTTCAGAGCAGGGTAAAATGGCTGAGATTATTTGGAGTCTAAGTGGTTTTATTCTACCTGAGAGGTCCTCCTCCTTGAGGAGTTGGTCATAGGATGATGCTGGCTTTAAGCCAATTGAGTGACAGAGCTTGACCCCAGTAGGAGGGGCTCGGCCCTCACTGGGCGTCTACAGACCCAGCAGGGGTTCCCCTGGTCCTGCGGGGGGCTTGAAACCTGCTAGGGGTTACTTGAAACTGCCAGGTAAAAGTACTCACAGGGGGATCGGAATGTTCCACAAGGCCTTGATCTATACTAACCTATGTGTAGATTTTCTTTGTGTTAACCTCTGACCTGTGTCTGGTGGCCATCCGCTGGGCTCTGGCCCAACATAAGTATGAATTTCTGCCAACTGTACTCTGCCTCACACGGGGCACCATAAATGTTGTGCAATAATGCTTAAAAAGTGATACCATAGAATGTTGTGCCTTTAGGCATTCAGTTCATTTGGTTATTAAAATAAAATATAAAACATTAATATTTAGAACATTAATATTAAATCATAACTTTAGTTGGTAAAGTTGTCTCGGGGATCCACCCTTCAAAGGAAGGGAAAAGATAGCCAATTTATTGATTAAGATCAGTCTCATTTAGATGTAGTTCAATTATAAATCTCAATATTTACTATTAAAGATTATATAATGAACAGTGAAGGTTATGGAGTTCTTGACAGTGTAGCGGTTGGCAAAATTCACTTAAGCAACATTAATGAAAGAACATTTGTGAAGGAAAACATTTATCACGAACATAATAAAGTATAAAAACACAAATTACTTACGTCTAACTAACAAAGGTGTGTACGTGAGTGTGTGTGTGTGTATGTAAACAAGGAGGGTTCTCAAAATGGTGGCTTGCCAAAAGGGTAACACCTTCCTGTGGGCTTTTAAGATTAAGATTAAGACCAAGATGCATTTATTTTTAAGATGGCCCCTAAGATAGCAGCCCCCCCCCCCCTTTCTTCTGAGGTTGCTTCACGACCGATAGCGGGGGAAGGTTTAACTAGGGGAAATGGTATGCGTGTGTCTGTGTTGATGTTAAACAGATAATGAGAGAGTCAGAGAGGAAGCCTGTGGCAAGCCTAAGTAGTAACTTTCATGTGACTTATAACTACAACAGCATATATCAAACTTATAAACACCACACATAATCAAATAAACAGTCTTGCTTAGTCTAGTATCATTATTAAGCCCAGATTATGTTACCAGTCCGAGGGAAAGGGGAAAAGAAGTCACAGTCCAGTTCAGTGCAATTCTGTGTGGTCTCTGGTTTGTCGTAAGGTTTCTGCATTCGGAGTTGTGTTGAGCTGTGATGCTCATGCTTGTTGAATCTTACCTACAGGACATCGAGTCGCTGCTAGGAGTTTGGAAAAGCTTGATTTGAGAGGCGGTTTCCTTGAGAAGATGAGCTGGAAGCTGCAACTCTGCGTTCCTCTCGTTGGATGCGAAGAGAAGGGTTGAGCTGGGGAAATCAGGTTTCTCCCTCTCGCCGATGCAGGAGGAGAAGCCGGCAGCCTCACTCCTTGAAGAGCTGTGGAAAAGAGGAAGAATTGGGGCACTTATATTGGCCCGGTGACCTCACAGGTCATGGGCCAGAGTGACCAATAGGAATTGACCCTAGAGGTTTTTCACACGTCCGTGCTAAGTTGTCCAGACCCATGGAAACATTTATTCAACGTGTCCTTTGATCAAATCAGTGTGCCCCCCCCCAAAGGGTCTGACAAGGAGAGGGACGTATTCAAGAACGCCCTCACCAGAGACCTCACCATAGACAAGGAGGAGGGGGACAGCGGGGCGGAGACGGAGAACGTGACGCCAAAGGACAACAAGACGGCAACGGAGAATGACACAGAAGCAGAGAATCAGACGGGAGGAGCAGGTGAAGAGACGGAGGGGAACGAGGTGGTGATTGATACCTCGGGAGGAGCAGGTGAGGTCGTCCCAGAGGTCATTGCACGCCCTCCGATGTGTCCATGCGATTTGAGGAGGTATGTCACAGAAGCTTGGAAGGATGTTTTCAGGTTGTCTGTCCTTCTGTCCCTTTATTGTGAATACGATAGCTCAGGAACGCCATGAGGCAATTTATTCAAATTTGGAGGTCAAATATAGAGGTCGGAGGTCGAAGGTCACAGTGATTTAATATGAGTCTGGAAAAAAATATATAAGGGAACTGAAACTGTAAGTTTTTCTAGTGCTGTAGAATCTGACTAATTCTGCTGTTATCCAAACTTTTAATCAAGTCTTGATATTTAACATTTAAACTATAATCTTAATGACACGATAAACTATAAATAAAAATATATAACCTGGAAATCATTTTTTTAACTTACAATATAAATATCAATGCAAATATCAATAAACATTGATATAAATATCAATGTTTATTCTGTAAACAACCTGGATATGAAAGCTAAAGTTTTCATATACAATGTGTGGCGGAACATAAACCTGCTTCTGTCTCTTAGTCCTACTTCATTTGTTGCAATTGTCCAAACCAATGAACGGGATGGACGTGAGCATTAAGCTGTTGCTTCACAGCAAGTCCACTTTCGCCAGGCTGCTGTCCATCAACATCAGCGTCCAGGCCATGAGCTACAACGGCTCCTCGGCCGGGAACATCCAGTCCGAGGTGAAGGAGGAGACGATGCAGCCTGGGACAGGTGAATCTTCTTCTGGATCCTGGAAGTGTTTAAAAAAAACCTCTTATGTTCTCTTTGAATTTTTGTGTGAACCAACTTTGAATCTCCTCCAGAACGGTCCGTCCCCATCCTGGTCCCGTTCTCGGCCTATCACAAGCTCATGGTGGAGTGTGACAGCATGAAGGTCACAGCCATGGTCAATGACAAATACAAGCCGGAGCAAGTCTACCTGGCAGAGAATGACATTGTGCTGATGGATCCTCCTTTCATCTTAACAGTGAGTACACTAAAAAACCATTGTTGTTTCTATGAATCATCTCAGACATGCAGGTTCTGTCGGGCGCATTCGAACAATATGTTAAAAACTTCAAATGTGTGTGTTCCAGGTTTCCAGAACGACCAGACTGCAACAAGAAACCAGTGGAGTTTTGATTTTCAAGAACCCGGCAGACGAGACGCTGACGGGATGCAGACTGACTCTGTCTGGAAGTGGAGTATTTAAAAAGGAGGAGGACTGCAAGTAGGTGTTTGTGTGTGTGTGTGTGTGTGTGTGTAAAGTTGATTTATTTAAATGATCAAACATTGACTT
The DNA here is from genome assembly GCF_949316205.1 of Platichthys flesus. Classification (NCBI taxonomy): domain Eukaryota; kingdom Metazoa; phylum Chordata; class Actinopteri; order Pleuronectiformes; family Pleuronectidae; genus Platichthys; species Platichthys flesus. Next base: position 27,008,814 of record NC_084946.1, read on the forward strand.
GAATCCTGCAGCTAATCTGTGATAAAATGATAAAATAACAACAATCATCATCAGACGTAACTAAAGCACTAAATGACGCCCTCATTTATTTTCTATTTACGGTGAAGTCACAAAGGAAATTGCTGGAGAATTGAAAAAAAAGCTTTATTTGTTTTCAAGTCGTATTATACATTTATCACTAATTTCAAATTTCTCTATATATCGTCAGGACTTAAAGACATAATAACTTGAAGATATAAAAAACAACAAAACAAAAGAAGTAAATGTTGTCAAACTTTAAACTCGCAGCTGAAGAAGCAAATGAAGCAAATGTAAAACCAGCACATTTTAAAAAGAGAGTTTTAATGATCGACTCTCAGCTTAAGTTGCAATATTGAAAGGTTTTCCAGTTAAATTTTGCCAATAAACGCTGCTGCTGTAAATGTAGAATTCCTCATGGTCCTCTGTGTCTCTCCCAGGCTCCCGGACCTGGCACCAAAACAACAGTTCCGTATCAACATCTTCTTTTATCCCTACAAGACGGGAAAGAAGACAATCACGGCCGTCTTCGACTGCTCCACCTTCAGGGACATCCAGGCCACCTGCAAGATCGAGGTCACAGAGTAACGTCTCAAACAGTGACCTTTATAAGAGAGATAACAAACCGCTGTGAACTTCACTCAGAACCAACAAGCTTTCTCGCAGCTTCGCATTATCCACTTTTATATGATAAAGCCCGGTGATGGACCGCTGCTTAAAAAAGAAGAAAACGAGAAAGATGCCAAACATACTACACATGAACATTTAAATGTATCTGCTTAAATACGTTGATTTCTTTAAGGTCTGACTTGGATCCCAGCTGGTTTTTAAAGTCTGATCCTGAAACTAGATTCTCATCAGAATGTTTGAATTTGCTTGAACAAAGTTATTCAGTTGGTTTGCTCTTGAGGATAAATCTCCTGCAGGGATCTCTAGGTAACAGTGGCCTCTGCTGGATAGACTGAAGACAAACTCTTCATTCTCTTAAATAGAAACCTAACAACTGCTGCTCCCCGTCTCATGATGCGTTCAGGAAAACATGGTAGAAAAGGGTTCTCAACTCAGGGGTGAAGCGTTTTACTCTTATCGAAGATTTTAGGAAAAGTCAAGACAAAAACACAACTGCTGGTGACCAAATTAAATGAATAAATCTTCAAACGTACAAGGGACATTCACTATCTTGTCCTATATTCTAAAATGCAAACACAATGGGAAATGTTCATGTTTTTTGTGTGTTTCCACGGTGCTTTACTACAAAGAGTTTTTCTTTATGTTGTTGGGGTCAATAAAAATCTGAATTGAAAAGAGTTGATAGAATGCTGTGTCAGATTGTTGCTTTATAAATTATTAAAAAACAACAAACAGTTATACAACACTACATTGCATAATCAGTAGTTGTACAGCTTATCTAAAGAAGCAGCTCTCAAAATACACAGGTGACACCTACATTTTCACCACTTTCTAATTTTCTTTAAGAATTTTTTTTTTGAGATAACAATCCTTAGAATTTCAATACGGCCTCACTGCCTGTCAGGGCCCTAATTATATGAAGTGAAATACAGATTAGAGTACCACTGATGATGTTCCTTTGTGAAGTACTATTCTTGTAACGTAAATAAGAAGATATTTTCTTATCAGTGAAACAAAATCTGCAGGTTAATTCATCTTAAATAAATAAAATGATAAAAACAAAACCCTTAGGTAATCTGACAGAAACACAGATGTAAGATTTATGCAGAATCCTTCTCACTGGGACTTCCTGGACCTCAAGTCATAGATCTTGTAGATGACGAGCAGCAGAGCCACAGACGTGAGGAGGATGTGGAAGACGTGAAAAACAATTCCAGAATTGACATCTGTAAAATGGGATTGATGAAGAACAACATTAACATAATGCATAGAATTAGATGTAAAAAAGAAATCTGTGCTTTAACGAAGAAACGTGAGATAAATGGAGGCATTGATTGAAATGGAACATACATTCAGTAGAAATTTGCTTTGTGATGGGGTTGCTCTCAAACAGACTGTTGGCAGCAGTCACCTGGAAAGATGGAGAATCTTTCTGTCACTTAAAGCATTAGAAGAAAAATCAGGTTTAAAACAGTGACTGTAAAAAGAAGGAGACTCAAACCTTCACTGTGTAGTTCGTAGAGTACTTCAGGTTCTTGAATTCAAATTCACATGTTTCATCATTTCTTTCCACAGAGCTACCACCATCATGAAGTTGTGCTTTGAATATTCTCTCAGGGCCATTGAAGATTTGAGAATGATTGCAGGTCACAATGATCGTATTATGGTCTTTAACCTCCAGCTTCAGATTATGTACATCCTCTGGTACTGTAGGAAATTCAAGAAAAAACGTTTACAACACTGTATGCGTCCTCCAAAAAAGTTTCAACACTTAACAGTATAATGAAGTGAAATAGGGGACTTATATTTATTTAGATGCAGATCCAAATAAGAATCCAGATCTAGTGAATTTAAATATGGTTTCCTAAGAAGTCTGTTGGTCAGGTATTAGTTCCACTGAGTGCCGTTCTAGTTGTGCTACAAAAAGTTCAACTGGTTTCATTCTGTTTGTCACTGACCTCCAATCTTAGTTTTCTGTTTAACTTGAAAAGGCTTCCTGGCTTCCAAGTCGTTGGAGGGTTGGACCCAGCAGGTGTAGACCGTGTATGGCTGCAGATCAGTAATGTAGCAGGTTCCTACTGAAGTCTGATTTAACACTGTGACACAGTTTCACAAGTTGTTAGTTTATGCTCTAGATAACAGATACAAAATTATAGCAACATAAAACAGCACTTTGTTTTCTGCCTTTTTTTTGGGGGGGGGGGTCAAGTTTCCCATTAAGTAAGAACATTTTTCACTAATCAGTTCATATCATCTATGCAGCCCTGCAAGCTTCAACTATTTAAGTCAGACAACTCACGTTTGAAATGATTTTCGCATTAACAGAACATAGGTTGAGTTTTTTGCTTGCGTACATGAAACTGTACATAAAGATGGACGCCACGACTCCACCTCCACCTGTTGAGAAAAACCGAAGCCAAAATAACTTTTACATGGGGGCTGGCTTCCATCTTGTGCTTTTGATATAATTTGAGAGTCTGTGCAAGCTAAAGTTGCATCGTGTAGCCTCAGTATCAAGATTCCGTTGATACACATGCTCGACCAATCATGAGTCAATCCCAGCTGCCATTCGTGACGTTTAAACTGATTGGACTTGATTGGGAAAGGCACGCACCTGTCTATATAAGACCTTACAGCTAACAGTGCATTTCAGAGCAAATGAGAATCATGAGGTCGAAGGAACTGCCCAAGGAGCTTAGAGACAGAATTGTGAAAAGGCACAGATCTGGCAAAGGTTACAAAATAATTTCTGCAGCACTCAAGGTTCTTAAGAGCACAGTGGCCTCCATAATCCTTAAATGGAAGAAGTTTGGGATGACCAGAACTCTTCCTAGACCTGGCCGTCCAGCCAAACTGAGCAATCCTGGGAGAAGAGCCTTGGTGAGAGAGGTAAAGAAGATTCCAAAGATCACTGTGGCTGAGGTCCACAGATGCAGTACGGAGATGGGAGAAAGTTCCATAAAGTCAACTATCACTGCAGCCCTCCACTAGTCTGGGCTTTATGGCAGAGTGGCCAGACGGAATACCTCTCCTCATTAAAAGACATATGAAAGCCTGCATAGAGTTTGCCAAAAAACACATGAAGGACTCCCAGACTATGAGAAATAAGATTCTCTGGTCTGATGAGACCAAGATTGAACTTTTTAGCGTTAATTCTAAGCCGTATGTGTGGAGAAAACCAGGCACTGCTCATCACCTGCCCAATACAATCCCAAAAGTGAAACATGGTGGTGGCAGCATCTTGCTATGGGGGTGTTTTTCAGCTGCAGGGACAGGATGACTGGTTGCAATTGAAGGAAAGATGAATGCGGCCAAGTACAGAGATATCCTGGAAGAAAACCTCTTCCAGAGTGCTCTGGACCTCAAACTTGGCCGAAGGTTCACCCTCCAACAAGACTATGACCCTAGCACACAGCTAAAATAACAAAGGAGTGGCTTCGGAACAACTTTGTGACCATTCTTGACTGGCCCAGCAAGAGCCCTGACCTAAACCCAATTGAGCATCTCTGGAGAGACCTGAAAATGGCTGTCCACCAACGTTCACCATCCAACCTGACGGAACTCGAGAGGATCTGCAAGAAAGATTGGCAGAGGATCCCCAAGTCCAGTTGTGAAGAACTTGTTGCATCATTCTCAAGAAGACTACATTTCTGTTTTTTTTTTGTCAAGATGGGTGGGATAAAAATTTGTATGCACTTTAAGGGAGCTGATTCGTGGTTCATCTTTCAGTCTATGATTTAAACCTATGGCATGCATAAATGTTAGCTTGGAGCAATGTAAATGATAGAAATGTCCACATTACATTTCTTTACTTCAACGAATGAGTGAAACCATCTCCAGCATCTTCAGAAGTGAAGAAAAGAAACAAGGAAGAATAAAAGCATGAGGGACTTAATCTATTTCACTTACACCTTATACGTTGGGATGAATCTCCACAGCGGCAGTCGAACAAAAGCTTTGGAAGATTCTGAAACACGTCTTTACATCTGTTACTGGTCGTGGTCCAAGTCAGCTGAGAGGATGTGTTGGTGGTACTGGTATTGGTGAAGTCTATTTCGAGATCTGCTGGGACAAGTGAGACATGTGGACCACAGACCTGAGAACTGACATCTCAGTCATTCCCTCCTCAGTGTCTGAGGACAAAAGCTGTCGTCCAGTAAACGTCTACATACCACAGTCGATCCGGACGTGGACTTCAGTTGTGTTGTATACGTTGACATTGTTCTTGTCCTTGATGAGACCGATACACTCGTAGTCCGTGAACGGCTCCAGCTCAGATAGATTCTTAGTCTCATTGAATCTGTGAATCTCTGGGTAGTAGCCTCGACGAGGATAGAAAACTTTAAGAGACATTGATTATGTTATTAATCTTATTATTGTACTATCATATAATAATTATAATGGGTTAAATTCCATATTCATTAATGTAAATTCACTTGTAGGAAACCACTGTTGATGTGTTCATAAAGGAGTTCAGACAATACATCATATTTATTTTCACACAAATTTGTTTGCGTTGGTGTTTTCGTGAGTAATTAAGAATCTTAGAAAAATGCAGGTCACTTCAGTTTAAAGTGGAACTGGACATTAGTAAATTAATATCATCACCTCTTTCAATGTAAATCTATGTATAATGTTGCAGTCACACAAAGACTTTCCACTTACTATGACAGGTGTAATTAATGGAGAGGTTGCAGTTTGGAGGTAATTCTGCTTTAAATTCTACAGGAAATTGTGTTGGAGCAGTTTGATTTATATTTTTGACATCTAAAAAATCTGTGGAAAAAGAAGAGCAGACATAAAACATGAGGAACTAAGTTCTAAAGGACATGCATTTCAAAATAACAGTACAAACTGTTACGCATACCGCGGGTGATGCTTCTGTTGAACTGAAAGGAAGTGTTGGTGCAGGAGGTGAAGGTGAAAGTCATATTAGAGCAAATGTCATCAGAACCAGGTTTGAAACAGACGGTGTTGTTGCCACATTGCAGATCTGGGATCATATCTGGAGTTGTTTGTAAAGAGCTGATGTCCCATCCAGATTGGTAACACACAGTAAAGTAGCAGTTGGCATCTTCAATGTCATCTTCACCTGAAATACACAAGGGATTAACAAATATCTGCTTGTTTGACAGTACTATCTTTTAATTTGAAACATTAATTTAACCAACATAAATTTTTTGACTCACTTATTGGATCTGTCATGGAATCATTTACAGTCATGCGTTCGCAGGGTGTTGGTCGGTCTTTATCGTAAAGTGTCACATTCAGCTCATATTTAGTGCAGGGCTTCAGCTGTTTGATTTCATGGGATGAACTTCGATTTGAATGAGGAGCTGAGGATCTTGCTGCAGTCTGTGGTTTCCCTTCTTCATGAATCATTATGGAGTTAATAACAGGTTTAACTGCCGAGCTTGTGATGTTAATCTGGAGGCCAAACTTGATGGGTTTTACAGTGTAATTACCTGCAGACAAAATCAACAGAATTAAAATAAAACGGGTCATAGAAAAACACAGACACCAGATAATAACAATATGATCACCTGTTTTCTAGAAATTCACTTCAAAGTGCTTTACATACAATATAGATAACAAAAAAAGACCTTTAATAGAAAAGGAAATACAAAAGTAAACAGCAACATTACATTTAAAAAGATTGAAGATGAAGAAAATCTAAAAATATGTTTTTGACTTTATTGGTTCAGAACCAAATTAAAATCCAGATGTTGAATTTAAATGTGGTTCCATAAGCGGGGTGAGGTTTGGATTCTGCTCAGTGCCATTCTAGTTATAACATAAAATTTTCTAGAGAATATATGATTTTATGAGCTGATACTCACACTCTAGCGGCGGAGCTGTAGGGCAACGCACTTCAAGGTGAAAAGAGGAAAACAAAACATCACTACATGATCAATCAACATCTGTGAAATAATCAGTTGTCACTATGACAAAATGTCTTCAATCTCTGAGTCACTTGGAACAGATACTACTCACAGTAACAAGTGCTGCTGTCACTTTCTGCTGTCTGGACTCACATTAATACACAATCTCATCACACTCTCCCATGTTAGAAGAGAAAATTCCAACCTGGGGTGGTGTTATTCACTGTGTTGTTGAGCCAGGTGACTTCAGGTGAGGTCAGGGGTGAAGGGTCTTTCGTGTCGCTGGTTTTAGGTGAGGCGGTGGGAGCATTGGCTGCAGGAAGGAGAGCACGATGGAGGTCACCTTCACTTGACTGCCAACAGTCTTACCTGATACGATGCTTAACTACGGTGGCTGAGATGTGTCAGACAAGCGTTGGAACGAATAACACAAACCTGCTGAAAGTGTTGCTGCTTTAATATTAGATTCTTGTCTATTTGAGGTGTGATGGTACAGGTGTGTTCTTCCTGTTTGGATGCTCCAAGCACCTGATGTCTAACACCTCAAACAGCCAAGACTCTCATTTTTATTAGCCAATTTGTTTTGTCTTTTTTACAAACGACTGCTCGTTTTACCCACACAACAGTGACTTGACCTCTCACAGTCACAGCTCAACTCATTGTCAACAACTGCTGTAGCTTCTATATTAGTGTTTTGGCTTCTTTTTTGTGTTGTGGCTTCAACATTCATGTTGTGTCTTCTACATTTGTGTTGTGGCCTTTACATACTTGTTGTGGCATCTATATTCACGTTGTGGCTTCAACATTCGTGTTGTGTCTTCTACATTAGTGTTGTGGCTTTTACATACTTCTCACTCACCTGGTACAATGTGCCTTTGACCTGGAATCACAGAAGAGAAATATTGTGTCAACAGTTGCGATGCAGTTTTTCTATTTGTCATAATAGTGAAGCTGAATGTTGTGGAGAATATGTCATATCTTAGTTTTTTTTGAAGAAATCTTAATTTGAACTTTTTATTAAAGCATTTTCTTCCTCTTGTTCAACAAAACTCTGGTGGGAACGATCAGGCCAAAAGAGCAAAGCCTCCATTTTCTTACTAAGTCGTCTGTGGGGCCTGTTTGCCAAGACGATGTGGCAATAGCATCACTTGCTATCTCAGAAGACAAACCACCACTTCCTGCCTGACACCAAAACTTAGAGTCACCCTAACTTACATCATTTGGACACATCACTCGCTTTTATTGAATAACAAATTGACCATTTCTGTTACCTCGTTTTTAACAAATGAAAAACATACCATCACAAAGTCTTATTTAAAGTAATATTTGTGCTCTATGGATTGAATGTAAAATGAAATCAATGAAATAGCCTAACTTGTTGTTTTAGAGACGATTTTGGCAACAATTCATAATTCCTGATTTATCAAACTAGACTGGCTCAGCATCTTCGTATAAGTTAAAGTTGGTGAAGTGATCAACCTGTGGATTCCTCTGTGTCATTGTCCTGCTATAATAAGAAATGCTCTGCTGTGTAAACATTTGATTTTGATTTGTTCTGTATTGATACGTTATTTTCATGTATTTTTTACATTTCATTTATTTACCGGAAACAGTTCAGTGCTTTGTGAAGCCGTCTCACCACTGATGAGTAGCCGACTCCAGTAACATGGCAAAGCATTGACCTACAGACAGGTTCATCACTTTTTCCCGCTGTCATTTTTTCCCTATTTTTAGCACGTTTCTGTATTAGCTTGTGTTGTGCCCTTCAAATTGTTGAAGTTGTGTTTCTTATTTTGAAGTGTGTTGGTCTCTCTGGTGTTGGGATCTACAGTCACAGAGACTGTAAACATGAGGCCTTGTGGGGAATTCCGATCCAGCCTCAGGTACTTTGGGGGAGCAAGCCACAGTCGAAACTGTCAATGACCCCTGCTGTGTCTTTAGCCGCTCCTCAGATTTTGAACTCTGACCTTCCTATTGGCCTAAGACCCTTAGCCTTGCTAGAAGGCGGGAGTCACCTCCAAGGTACTATTTAAGGTCAGACCCAGCTAAAATAGTTCTTTCCAGTTCCACTCACAATAGAGCTAACATCTCCAGTTTAGTTCTTAGTGATCCAGAGGAGACAAAGGAAACAAATTCAACAGCTGTTTGATCTTTCTGAAGTTTATTTTAAACTTATTTTTTGTAGTTCACTTTTAGTTTCAAGCTACTTTTTCTAATCCAATTTAAGCTTAACTTATCTTTTTTTAGTACATCGTAAGCTTATTTCTTCCTATTTTTCCCTTAAAGCTTTTACTCTGAATAGCTTCCTTTTAGTTGCTTTTATTTTTCGAATCGAGCGCGGCAGAAACTTCCCCTCACTCGCTGGCCGAGCACAGAGACACTCTCCCCGCCATCCACGGACAATCCGGCCACGGTTTCTTTCCTGCAGACGGGCAAAGACCTTGCCAAGGAGAAAGAGACGCATCCTCTCCAATTCGGCCCAGCATCATCTCGCCGCCGCATCCGCGGCTCCGCGATCAGCCTCCTGAGGCCAGGACCCCATCCACTTCATCCTTCCGGAATTCGTGCAACTACGGTCATGCACGAAACTCCGCGAAGCAACACGAAGTAAAAGAGGCATTTGTCTGGGCAGAGTCTAGTTTAATATTTAGCGTGCTGTTATATGATTGTGCTTTTATAGAAAGACCGCCGTGTCGATCTTATTGTGAAAAGCGCGCGGTGACGATCCGGCGCTTCCTGTTTGATTCGTGTTTCCGTCAGGCCGATCTCACAGAAGACGTGCATCTGTTAAAAGACACCTCTCACGTAGCTGGTTTGCCGGCCTCACTGTGTGATCGCCTCTGACGGCGTTTTTAGGATCATCTCCGATCTGTGTTACTGCATTTTTCTCTCTCTCTCTCCCTTTTGTTCTCCCACATCCGCCGACACACACATCCTCGCCGTCGCACACACATATAGTCACATTACATATAGTCATTCTGAGATCAAGGGGGTCTGAACACACCTCGACGCCATTCGGCGCTAAAGCTAAGCTAAGACAAAGAATCCCTTTGTCCTCCCTCAACCTTTGTCTCACGTGTGTTTTAAGTCGGCCATCTTTGACCATCTTGACTCTAAGTTACGTGGTCCGTCGACCATTGATTGCAATACACATCGAGGCCCGGCCTCCATTCGGACTCCAAATTCCTTAGGCGACTCCGCCATTTTGAGTTGTAGTCCTGGTGTATATGACATCACCAATTTTGTAGTCAAACCCCCAGGGTTAAGCCAGCCCTCTTAAACTTCGTGAGTCATCGACCCCCCTTTTTCTCTCACACACACACACACACACCCCCACCCACTCACACACACACACGCACATAAGAACACACACACAACCCTATCAGAAGGATTTGCAGTGGGATTAATTGTGATGAATGTGCTGCGACTGTATTGGATATAGCGGATTGTGTTAAGTGAAGAATCATTTGGAACAACATTGACCTTTTCTTTTATATCTTTTAATAAATCCTTTTATACTTAAAGTATTTGAATCTTGTGATTATTGGTGCATGTTTATGTGAACACAGTTGGATAATGATAGCCAGTGCTTGAACTCAACCCTTCATCGTTTATTATATAATCATTAAAATAAACTATTGATTAACTTTATCAGATGAGACTGATGCTTATAGACTGACTTGTTGGTCCCTGTAACCAGGGTGGTGCCCCTTCTCGAGTATTAATATAGATCGTATCATCCTTAAATTAACGATTTTATGGTTTTGACTAATTATTTAATTATTCTTGGTTGATAACCTTATGATTATTGATTGATAGCTGGTACTTTCTAGATTGATAAATTACTTGTTTTTCATTGGTAGTTGTTATTCATTGATTGATTATTCATAAGTTTCCATTAATTATTTAATTATTCTTAATCAATAGACTTTATCATTCTCAAATTAATGATTTAACAATTCTTAATTGTTAAACTTCCTTATTTACTCATTAATAGTTTTATTGTTATTTGATTACTGATCATCTTCAATTAATAATCTAATTATTTTTAAATAAATAATCTTTATTGTTTCAATAATCATATTCCATGATTATCGATAACTAGCCAACGTCGAGTCCCCCTACTATTGCACAACACTGGGCTTCCATAGACATGGCCAGAAAAAAAGGCCACTGTAACTTCCTCTTTAGGAAGTTTTTACGTTTCATTGTCAACCTCTTAAAGGGGACAGATTATGAAAAATTCACTTTTGTAGTGCTTCTACACGTTAATTTGGGTATCTGGCATGTCTACCGTCCCAAAAACTCTGGAAAAAAACAACTCCCGCGATTTGTTGTGGTTCCTCTATGTAAGAAACTATACGATAGAGTGCGTCGAATGGGAATACGACCAGAATTGACGTCACAGTCGGTCTACATGGCATAGCCCCCCCCCCCCCCCCCCCCCCCTGGATGCGGAGATCTGGTGGAGGAGGAGACCGGGTTACGTTACGAGCCACAGCACCCTCCTCAGCTCGAAGCGGCGGGTGTTAGCTGGAAAGCTAGCCGAGGGTGGGGCGCTAACCAGCCGGTGAGCAGGGTGAGAGGCCGAGAAATAGCCGAGAAGCAGAGCCTGCGGTCGGGGTAAGTCACATGCCAAAGCCCCCTCCTCAGCTTGGGCTCGTTAGGTGATGTCGGGCTGCCGGCTCCATGTCAGCAGCTCACTTCTGGTTGACCTGTCGGTGTTTGTTTATGGTTAGCAGCAGGGAGCTAACGCTAGCTTGCTGTTAGTTTGTGTTTAAAGTTGCAGCACTTTCTGGAATGGCTGCTTGTGCACGTTTTTACAGCAGTATTGCATGTGGCAGCCCACCCGGGAAGCAGCAGAGATCTGGCCAAGAAGCAGAGCCTGCGTCGGGGTAAGTCAAATGCCAAAGCCCCCTCCTCAGCTCGGGCTCGTTAGGTGATGTCAGGATGCCGGCTCCATGTCAGCGGCTCGCTTCTGGTGGACCTGTCAGTGTTTGTTTACGGTTAGCAGCAGCCGCCTGACTGATCCCCCCACGGACAGGTGTTCCACAGGGCCATGTGTCGACTATATCAAAGGAGGGAGATTAAACAAACCAACAAACTTTTAAACAAATCAACACACAAATGGACAGGGGCGTAGCCTTCTCGTTGCAGGTAAAAAGCAAAGTATATGTAAACTTCAGCGTCCACGGAAAAATAGTGTTGATTATTCTGGGTTCAGTCTGAGCAGGAAAGTGTCGTGAACAAAAAGGTTTCACTAGCAAACAGAGAAACGTGTTATCATCCTGGACGTGTGGACTGCAGGAGGGACGATCATGTGTTGCTCTGAATCACTGGGCCTTTTTAAAGTGTCTCAGTACTATGATAAGTATTATTTATGTATTTTTTACAATGGAGAATTAGGGCCATATGAAGAAAAACAAAAGACTCTGGTCTTAATCACTTTATGACATGACAGTGCTGCAAAGTGTGACAAAACTAACCACAAACAGAAAAAGAGAGAACACGTCGCCGGACAACTGACGCAGCCACTGGAAACTACAACCACGATATCCCCCTGCAACACTGGTTCCTTTTTTACTTCAGAAGAAAAAAGGTGAATATTGATATTAATTGGAACAGCAGCTCTGTCGTTTAGCAATGTTACAAAAGAAACAGACAAAAGTACAAGTACCTCAAAGTAAAAATGTGGAAATTGCCAAAATGGCCACTTAATGCAAAATAGCAGGCTTCCTGTTGCATTTCTCAAATTGCACCTGTAGACATTTTTGTTTGACTGGTGTCATGATACACCTGTGTATACATTTTTCGTGAAGATCGGTCAATGTGAACATGTACCGGGGGTCTCTGGGTGGCACCGTTGAGTCATTTTGCCACGCCCATTGAGTATTCTTCCAGAATACATAAATTATCACCACTTTCTAATTTCTGCAAATTTTAGTACAAATTTAAGCATGTTAAAGCCCTCAAAAAGCCAACTCATTTGCCTGAATAATAATAATAGTCCTTACAATGTCAATAGGGCCTCACCCTGTCTCACTCTGTTCGGTGCTCGGGCCCTAACTAATGAAGAATTAGAAGAAGAAGAATTAGATTAAAGAAGTAGAGGTGAAGTAGAATAAACTAATGTAGAAGTAGAAGACGGAGACGGAGAATTAGACCGAAAAAGTTAATTAGACTAAAGAAGAAGATGTAAATTGGAATAAAGAATAAGAAGAAGTAAATTAGACTAGATAATAATGATAATAATAATAATAATAATAATAATAACAATAATAGTTAATTCTACTAAAGATGAATAGTTAGACTTAAAAAGTAGTAAATGAGACTAAAGAAAAATTATAATAATGGTTAATTATACTAAAGAAGAAGAAATAAATTAGACCAAAGAATAATAATAGTAAATTACACAAAAGAAGAAGAAGAATTAGACTAAAGGACAATAATCATAATAATAGTAAATTGTTGTAAAGAAGAAGTAGACTTTCCCCATCCCTTTTCCTTCTCCTTCTCTCCTTCATCATCTCCTTCTCTCCTCATCACTCTTCCATCTCCTTCTCTCCTTCACCTTCTCTCCTTCGCCCTCTCCCCTCCTCCTTCTCTCCTTATTGAATCGTTTTTCATGTATTTTTTTGTTTTATTTGGATCATGGTTTTCATATAAGCCATGACTAGTTTCTACCACACCCCACATGTATTTTTACATTTCATTTATTTACCGGAAACAGTTCAATGCTTTGTGAAGCTGTCTCGCCACTGATGAGTAGCCGACTTCAGTAACGTCGCAAAGCATTCACCTACAGACAGGTTCATCACTTTTTCCCAGTGTCATTTTTTCCCTATTTGCAGCGCGTTTCTGTTTTAACTTGTGATGTGTCCTTCAAATTGATGAAGTTGTGTTTCTTAATTTGTAGTGCGTTGGGCTTTCTGGGCTTCCAAAGACATGGACAGAAAAAAAAGGCCACTGTAACTTCCCCTTTATGAAGTTTTTACGTTTCATTGTCAACCTCTTAACCAAAAGTGAAGCTTTCTCTGTCTTTTGGGTTCTTTCTTTTTTTGTGTCTTCAGGGCAGAAGCTGAAACAAAGTTGTGAGAGTCACACTGTTTTGTCAGAGCTCAAACGCCCTATGATCCCTATCCCTGAATCCATCTACATGTCTGAGGTCCCTCATGTTTTCTCCGTCAGGGATATTTCTCTATTTGACCTGTTTTGCATACTTCACAGACCACAGACCCCCCCCCCCCCTTCTCTGTGATAAGCTCCCCCTCCTCCCACAATCTGCTTTGATCGTGCAACGTGTTTAACATCTCTGACCGCACTTCTTCATTTTGAAAACCGCACTTCCCCTTTTTATTTTGTATTTTCCAAAGTCTGCGTCGATCTGCTCTGCTCTGCTCTGCCAAACACGCACACACACACACACGCCACACGCACACACACACACACACACACACACACACACACACTCACACACTGAACACACAGCCCCTGGGGTTGAAGTGAAGAGCTTGCAGAGAGACCCCCCAAAAAAACTCATGTCATATCTGTCCCACAACCCCTCCAACCAAACATACAAACCAACACACACACACACACACACACACACACACGCACACTGCATAAGGTTCCCACAGCTCTTAACCAAATGAAAGTGTTGTATTAAGGAGACTTGTCTTATTAACATCAGTCTTTGATTGAAGCACAGCTGCTCCTTCTTTTTGCTAGAGGGGCTCAGGAACCTGTCACTTTCGGGATCCTCACATCACAAACACACACACACACACACACACACACACACACACACACAGACACACACACACACAAACACAGGCACTTGTTCTGTTTCGTGTTCTTAGGTTTGGAAAGTTGAAGAAACGTGAAGTTGCACAAACTCAAAGACGTGAGGTACAGTATGTCTGTCCTTCCTGTCCTCAGTTGTTTTACTGTTAGAGTGCTGATGTTTCAAATAGAGAAGAAGCTGCTCGACTGACAGGTTCATCTCTGCGTCTCAGGCACGGAGGGTTTTCCAACAGTCCTCCTGAAGACGAGGACACTCTCAACAACCGAACTTCAAAAACAGTCAACATAGGAGTTTAGAACACAAGACCTCATCGTCGTCAGTTCTTTAGCTTGTTTTACGCCATTTACAGATTTTTCCCCCTAGATTTTAATACTTTCATGACACGTGCCAGGACTCAACGTTACTATTACATTACAGACGATAACTTACATTTGTCCAAACCAATGATTCCAGCCCAGAGCAGCAGGATCGTGACACCACGGAGACCTGCCATATCCAGGAGTTAGGGTGTGTTCCTTCCCAAACAGCACAGTCCTAGAGGGGACTGACCGGCAGATCTCAAGACGCCTGATCGAAGCTTAATTCCAATTCTCAACACCACTCTAAGAGAAAAGTAAGTTCTCAACAAATGTTTTCTGTCTCATCAGTTGCCGCCTCTTCCTCTCCTTCTTCGTCTTGTTCCCCAAACCCTGAACCTCGCTTCTGGTTTCAAGTCGAGCGAGTGCAAGTCACATTGTAAAGAGGCTGCCTTCACCTTATCGCTCAGTGACAGGAAGCTTCATTTAGGCTACGCCACCAAGAACAAGCAATCAGACGTCGGATCTTCACTTGCTTTTGCTTAATTGTGAAACTCTTCCAAATAATAATAAGAAAAGAGAGAAGTTTAGCTTAAATTCAAGGGTTATTTTAGCTGTATTACACTTTTGGAATCATGCTCAACAGCCTGCAGAACCTTTTTTGTTGAACTTTTTTCAGAAAAAATTTGTGATTTCAACACAGGGTAATGTTTTCTGTCCGATTAATCTCTGTTCATTAGATAACTAGGCTCTTAAAACAAGAAATGTGACATCTGAGAGACGACACGTTCACCGGGGGAACTTCTTCAGGCCCACATTCGCCCGAACACGTAGTCAAAGCACAGAGTAGCCGGCCCTGCAGCGTGCAAGAAAAGAGATGCTGCCTTTTCCTTTTTCTTGTGGCCATTTCTTCACTTCTGCCTTTTACTCTGTGAGAAACACATTCATAAGGAATGTTAGATCTCTTCAAAGTCATTGAACGTGTGCGTGGTCGTTTGAGCCATGTGCTCTGCCAGGCTCCCAAATCTGACAACATGAAGTATTTAGAGATCAGACAACTTTATGGTTTTGTTCACCAGTGTCCTGTTTCCAAAGAGTTCATCCTAAACATCTATAATGCGATTTAAAACGTCAAATTTCAGTTATTTTCCACAGGTCCATGTGTCGACTAAATCAAAAATATAATCATCTGCCACAACGTGAAAACTGTAGTGTTAGTATCATGATCTGTTATCAGAGTAATTTGCACGTATCTAGTGTTAACAGATTGTTAAACTCATACCACATTCCTCCCTTAAGTTTCATGATTATCTAAACTTCTCTAAATTTCTCTAAACTTCTCTTAACTAAAAGAGAGGGAGATTAAACAAACAAATGGACAGGGGCGTAGCTTCCTCATAAGAGATAAGAGTGGAATGAAAAAAATTGAACAAATAAAATCAACAAATTCTCTTCAACCTTTCTTGTAACTGAATTTAATATTCAAGCAAAGACCAAAAAAACTGCATAAAAGGCGAAACCAATATGTAGAATATTTACACAATAAGTCAGCAGAAGTTTAAATAACTTTCTGGAAGCTTAACCTTCATTTGTAAAAGTGTTGTATCAAGCATCAATAAGAGAACACACACTGTGTATCTTAAATATTTGTTTATTACTGTATTTATGCATCTGTTTGTATTTTCATATTTATTAAACAGTTTAAGTTTTTTTATACTTATATTTGAAATATCCAGATTTTGTTTGACTAATAATAGTGTTGTGCAATAATGCTTAGAAAGTCATGTGTGTTCCTGATGGCGTACTTGAACCTGTTTAGTGCAAAGCTGGAAAAGTCAATTGTCAGTTCATTTGGACGCAACCATCTGGGCATTTGTATATACTATCTAGTTAGCTAAGCAAGATTCAAATTAGAAAAATAATTCAGAGATACAATAACAGTACGATATGAATAACCTGTGCTCTTCACTAGGTTTAGAGAGAAAACATTAAATTGTGACATTTGTGAATTGTAAGATAAGATGTAGAGAGAGGCGCGTACATAGATAAGGTCATTTTTTTGGATCCTACTCAATGTAGTACTCAGTCGTATCTGTAAGGCTTAACAATTTTAAACTTCTCAGGTTTTACTGCAGAAGGATGTCATAATTTTCAAAATCTCAAAATTTTAATGACTGCATCATTGTTTCTGTAATAAATTGCTAATGTCCTAACTAGGGTTGCAAAGGAGCGGAAAATTCCCGGTAAATTTCCAGAAAATTTCCATGGGAATATTCAGCTCGTGAATTTGGGGGAATTTTGAAAAAAAAAATACACAAATTAAATGCTGAGCACTAAAAACATCATTCAAAACTCTATTTTAAAGACGTATGAAATGCAGCACACGCTGTACGTTGAATTTCAACCCTCCACTGTGCATTTCTTCATCACATGCACAGATAATTGCCAGCATCCTGCACACTACAGCAGGGCTATTGAGGCCTGCTGTAGTGTGCAGGACTAGTCAGGTAAGTTTCTATGATATTAATGGGGAAAATATATAAGCATGCTGATTTAGGATTGTTCATCTGTTCATCTAGCCTCTTTCTATTCATTTATCCATCAAGTGTAAAAAAAATTTTAAGGATGATTCCAATTGGCCAACTATTTATATCCCTGGCATTGCTTTAGTGTTTTTTTACAAGCTTTTTTCTCATTTTATTCTACAGAACAATGCCACGTGCACTATCTCATGTGTGGAGACATTTCACCCCAGCCAATGTAGAAGGAAAAGCTGTGTACATTTCAAATACTGTGCAAAGACTTATGTTAAGAATGACACAAAGATGCAGAAGCATATAGTCAAGTGCCCAAAGTTTCCTCAGGGCTCAAATCAGCCTATGACAAAAAAAACATGTTTATAGTTATGTCTGTATATGACAAGGTAAATACAGTTAGTATAAATTACCCACACAATTTCAAGTTTATTCCTAATTGGGTAAAGTTGTCTCGGGGATCCACCCTTCAAAGGAAGGGAAAAGATAGCCAATTTATTGATTAAGATCAGTCTCATTTAGATGTAGTTCAATTATAAATCTCAATATTTACTATTAAAGATTATATAATGAACAGTGAAGGTTATGGAGTTCTTGACAGTGTAGCGGTTGGCAAAATTCACTTAAGCAACATTAATGAAAGAACATTTGTGAAGGAAAACATTTATCATGAACATAATAAAGTATAAAAACACAAATTACTTACGTCTAACTAACAAAGGTGTGTACGTGAGTGTGTGTGTGTGTATGTAAACAAGGAGGGTTCTCAAAATGGTGGCTTGCCAAAAGGGTAACACCTTCCTGTGGGCTTTTAAGATTAAGATTAAGACTAAGATGCATTTATTTTTAAGATGGCCCCTAAGATAGCAGCCCCCCCCACCCCTTTCTTCTGAGGTTGCTTCACGACCGATAGCGGGGGAAGGTTTAACTAGGGGAAATGGTATGTGTGTGTCTGTGTTGATGTTAAACAGATAATGAGAGAGTCAGAGAGGAAGCCTGTGGCAAGCCTAAGTAGTAACTTTCATGTGACTTATAACTACAACAGCATATATCAAACTTATAAACACCACATATAATCAAATAAACAGTCTTGCTTAGTCTAGTATCATTATTAAGCCCAGATTATGTTACCAGTCCGAGGGAAAGGGGAAAAGAAGTTACAGTCCAGTTCAGTGCAATTCTGTGTGGTCTCTGGTTTGTCGTAAGGTTTCTGCATTCGGAGTTGTGTTGAGCTGTGATGCTCATGCTTGTTGAATCTTACCTACAGGACATCGAGTCGCTGCTAGGAGTTTGGAAAAGCTTGATTTGAGAGGCGGTTTCCTTGAGAAGATGAGCTGGAAGCTGCAACTCTGCGTTCCTCTCGTTGGATGCGAAGAGAAGGGTTGAGTTGGGGAAATCAGGTTTCTCCCTCTCGCCGATGCAGGAGGAGAAGCCGGCAGCCTCACTCCTTGAAGAGTTGTGGAAAAGAGGCAGAATTGGGGCAGTTATATTGGCCCGGTGACCTCACAGGTCATGGGCCAGAGTGACCAATAGGAGTTGACCCTTGAGGTATTTCACACGTCCGTGCTAAGTTGTCCAGACCCATGGAAACATTTATTCAACGTGTCCTTTGATCAAATCAGTGTGCCCCCCCCCAAAGGGTCTGACAAGGAGAGGGACGTATTCAAGAACGCCCTCACCAGAGACCTCACCATAGACAAGGAGGAGGGGGACAGCGGGGCGGAGACGGAGAACGTGACGCCAAAGGACAACAAGACGGCAACGGAGAATGACACAGAAGCAGAGAATCAGACGGGAGGAGCAGGTGAAGAGACGGAGGGGAACGAGGTGGTGATTGATACCTCGGGAGGAGCAGGTGAGGTCGTCCCAGAGGTCATTGTGCCGCTCTCCGATGTGTCCATGCGATTTGAGGAGGTACGTCACAGAAGCTGTGAAGGATGTTTTCAGGTTGTCTGTCCTTCTGTCCCTTTATTGTGAATACGATGGCTCAGGAACATCATGAGGCGAGAGCATGGCCTAGGGGATAGAGCGGGTGTTCTGCAACAAGAGGGTTGCTGGTTCGAATCCCACTCTTTTAGGGGATAGGGGATAGAGCGGGTGTTCTGCAACAAGAGGGTTGCTGGTTCGAATCCCACTCTTTCCCATCTGCATGCCTAAGTGTCTTTGCCAAGATACTGAACCCCTAAATGGCCCCTCATAAATGTTGAGTGTACTTAAAATGTAAGTCGCCTTTGGACAAAAGCGTCAGCTAAATGACATGTAATGTAAATGAGGGAATTTATTCAAATTTGGATGTCAAATATAGAGGTCGGATGTCGAAGGTCACAGTGACCTAATATGAGTCTGGAAAAAATATATACGTGAACTGAAACTGCAAGTTTTTCTAGAGCTGTAGAAACTGACTAATTCTGCTGGTATCACAACTTTCAATCAAGTCTTGATATTTAACATTTAAACTTTAATCTTAATAAAAATATATAACCTGAAAATAAACATCAGCTTTTTAATGGACAATATAAACATTAATGCAAATCTTTTCCAGGTTGTTTATTCTGTAAAGCTAAAGTTTTCATATCCAATGTGTGACTGAACATAAACCTGCTTCTGTCTCTAAAGCCTGAAACATGCTTCTGCGACTGCGTCTGCGTCTTTTCACGCCGCTGTGGCGCAAGACTCGTTTTCATTCATGCTTCCCCAACCGTTGCGCGTCTTACAAAGCAATTCCGCGCCAGAACACTAGGCGGAGTAATGCTTTTTGTCGAAGACGACCTGAGAGACGCCTTCTTTCTTCTTCGTCGATTGTTTATTTACATAGCCACTGCGGCTCCTCGTAGCCTTTTTCTGGCGGACAAATCCGCCAGTCAGTGACAGGTTATACAAGTGATCATACTATCGGATATCTTCTGCCAAGTGCTCTTCTATATGGTCCATATTCGTTCTTCTAAATCTTCCGTGATTTCTGCCGGTATTATGGGGGCATGAAACCGGAAATGCAGCTCCAGAAGGGATGTAGAGCAGACCAATCACAGCCTTGCGGGCTGAGTGAGCTTGCGGAGCTTTGCCGTAAATTTTAGAAAAGGGGGTCGACACCCGTCAGCACGTAAGGAGGGATACATAAGCACGTAAGGGACCCGGAAGGGCTCTTGCGCTTACGGGCCCGTGAAAACGCAGAAGCATGTTTCAGGCTTTAGTCCTCCTTCATTTGTTGCAGTTGTCCGAACCAATGGACGGGATGGACGTGAGCATTAAGCTGTTGCTTCACAGCAAGTCCACTTTCGCCAGGCTGCTGTCCATCAACATCAGCGTCCAGGCCATGAGCTACAACGGCTCCTCGGCCGGGAACATCCAGTCCGAGGTGAAGGAGGAGACGATGCAGCCTGGGACAGGTGAATCTTCTTCTGGATCCTGGAAGTGTTTAAAAAAAACCTCTTATGTTCTCTTTGAATTTTTGTGTGAACCAACTTTGAATCTCCTCCAGAACTGTCCGTCCCCATCCTGGTCCCGTTCTCGGCCTATCACAAGCTCATGGTGGAGTGTGACAGCATGAAGGTCACAGCCATGGTCAATGACAAATACAAGCCGGAGCAAGTCTACCTGGCTGAGAATGACATTGTGCTGATGGATCCTCCTTTCACCTTAACAGTGAGTACATTAAAAACATTGTTGTTTCTATAAATCATCTCAGACATGCAGGTTCTCTCGGGCGCATTTGTACAACATGTTAAAAAGTTCAAATGTGTGTGTTCCAGGTTTCCAGAACGACCAGACTGCAACAAGAAACCAGTGGAGTATTGATTTTCAAGAACCCGGCAGACGAGAGGCTGACGGGATGCACACTGACTCTGTCTGGAAGTGGAGTATTTAAAAAGGAGGAGGACTGCAATTAGGTGTGTGTGTGTGTGTGTGTGTGTGTGTTATGTTGTTTCATATAAATGATCAAACATTGGCTTGAATCCTGCAGCTTATCTGTGATAAATGATAAAATAACAACAATCATCATCTGACGTAACTAAAGCACTAAATGAAGACCTCATTTATTTTCTGTTTACGGTGAAGTCACAAAGAAAATTCCTGGAGAATTGATAAAAAAGCTTTATTTGTTTTCAAGTGCTTCAATTATGAATCGAAACAACAATTCAGATTTCTCTATATATTATACAAATATTACTAATTTCAAATTTCTCTATATATCGTCAGGACTTATAATCATAAAAAAAAGATATAAAAAACAACAAAAGAAGTAAATGTTGTCAAACGTTAAACTCGCAGATGAAGAATCAAATGAAGCAAATGTAAAACCAGCACATTTTAAAAAGAGAGTTTTAATGATCGACTCTCAGCTTAAGTTGCAATATTTTAAGGTTTTCCAGTTAAATTTTGCCAATAGACGCTGCTGCTGTAAATGTAGAATTCCTCATGGTCCTCTGTGTCTCTCCCAGGCTCCCGGACCTGGCACCAAAACAACAGTTCCGTATCAACATCTTCTTTTATCCCTACAAGACGGGAAAGAAGACAATCACGGCCGTCTTCGACTGCTCCACCTTCAAGGACATCCAGGCCACCTGCAAGATCGAGGTCACAGAGTAACGTCTCAACTCCGCAGAGTCTCGTTCCAAGGTCACAAGCTGCGTTCACTGCGGCTCTAAAAACAGCTTTAACTTTCACTTCATTCAGTGACCTCTATAAGAGAGATAACAAACGTGTGTTTCTCAGTTAAATATCGGTGCAGGGTACAAAAAGCTTTTCAACAAACCGCTGTGAACTTCACTCAGAACCAAAAAGCTTTCTTGCAGCTTCGCATTATTCACTTTTATATGATATAGCCTGGAGATGGACCACTGCTTAAAAAAGAAGAAAACGAGAAAGATGCCAAACATACTACACATGAACATTTAAATGTATCTGCTTAAATTCGTTGATTTCTTTTAAGGTCTGACTTGGATCCCAGCTGGTTTTTAAAGTCTGATCCTGGAACTAGATTCTCATCAGAATGTTTCAATTTGCTTGAACGAAGTTATTCAGTTGTTTTGTTCTTGAGGATAAATCTCCTGCAGGGATCTCTAGGTGACAGCGGCCTCTGCTGGACAGACTGAAGACAAACTCTTCATTCTCTAAAATAGAAACCGAACAACTGCTGCTCCCCGTCTCATGATGCGTTCAGGAAAACATGGTAGAAAATGGTTCTCAACTCAGGGGTGAAGCAGGTTGTCTCCTATCGAAGATTTCAGGGGCCAAGTCAAGACAACAACACACACAACTGCTGGTGACCAAATAAAATGAATAAATCTTCAAACGTACAAGGGATATTCATCATCTTGTCCTATATTTCTAAAATGTAAACACGATGGGAAATGTTCATGTTTTTTGTGTGTTTCCACGGTGCTTTTCCACAAAGAGTTTTTCTTTATATTGTTGAGGGTCAATAAAGATCTGAATTGAAAAGAGTTGATTGAATTCTGTGTCAGATAATTGCTTTAGAAATTATTAAAAAACAACAAACAGTTATACAACACTAAATTGCATAATCAGTAGTTGTACAGCTTATCTAAAGAAGCAGCTCTAAAAATACACAGGTGACACCTACATTTTCACCACTTTCTAATTTTCTGTAAATTTTGGAAAGAATTTGAGCATGTTAAAACAGCACTCAAAAAGCCAATTCATTTGCCTGAACAAAAAATGTATAATCCTCAATATTTCAATAGGGCCTCACTGTCTCGGGCCCTAATTATATGATGTGAAATACAGAGCAGAGTACCACTGATGATGTTCCTGTGTGAAGTGCAGTGATAGAACTATTCCTGTAACGTAAATAAGAAGATATTTTCTCATCAGTGGAACAAAATCTGCAGTGTATTCATCTTAAATAAATAAAATGATAAAAACAAAACCCTGAGTCAATCTGACAGGAACACAGATGTAAGATTTATGCAGAATCCTTCTCACTGGGACTTTCCGCGCCTCAAGTCATAGATCTTGTAGACGACCAGCAGCAGAGCTCCAGACGTGAGGAGGATGTAGAAGACGTGAAAACATATTCCAACTCTGTCATCTGTAAAATGAGATTAACAAAGAACAACATTAACATAATGCATAGAATTAGATGTGTAAAAAAAATTGATTGAAATGGAACATACATTCAGTAGAAATTTGCTTTGTGATGGGGTTGCTCTCAAACAGACGGTTGGCAGCAGTCACCTTGAAAGATGGAGAATCTTTCTGTCACTTATTAAAGCATTAGAAGAAAATTCAGGAATAAAAAAGTTACTGTAAATAGAAGGAGACTCAAACCTTCACTGTGTAGCTCGTAGAGTACTTCAGGTTCTTGAATTCATATTCACATTTTGTCAAATTTTTCTGCACAATGCTACTGCCATCAACAAGTTGTGTTTTGAATTTTCCCATAGGTCCATTGAAGGATTTTCCAGGACGGCATATCACAATGATCGTATTATGGTCTTTGACCTCCAGTTTCAGATCATGTACATCCTCTGGTACTGTAAGAAATTCAAGAAAAAACGTTTACAACACTGTATGCGTCCTCCAAAAAAAGTGATATTCAACACTTAATAGTATAATGAAGTGAAATAGGGGAATTATATTTATTTTGGTGCAGATCCAAATAAGAATCCAGATCTAGTGAATTTAAATGTGGTTTCCTAAGAAGTCTGTTGGTCAGGAATTAGTTCGACTGAGTGCCGTTCTAGTTGTGCTACAAAAAGTTCAACTGGTTTCATTCTGTTTGTCACTGACCTCCAATCGGAGTTTTCTGTTGAACAGAAACACGGGTCCCGACTTCCCGTCCGTTGTAGGTGGGTTGGACCCAGCAGGTGTAGTCCCTGTATGGCCTCAGATCAGTAATGTTGCAGGTTCCTCCTGAAGGCTGTTTGAAACCTAGGAGACCTTTTCAGAAGATGTTAGTTTATGTTTTAGATAACAGATACAAAATTATAGCAACATGAAACAGCACTTTGGTTTCTGCTTTTTTGGGGGGGGGTCAAGTTTCCCATTAAGTAAAAACATTTTCCACTTATCATTTCATACCATCTATGCAACCCTGCAAGCTTAAACCATTTCAGTCAGGCAACTCAGGGTTGAAATGTTTTTCACATTGGCAGAATGTAAATGTTAGCTTGGAGCAATGTAAATGATCGAAATTTCCACATTACATTTCTATACTTCAACGAATGAGTGAAACCATCTCCAGCCTCTTCAGAAGTGAAGAAAGGAAACAAGGAAGAATAAAAGCATGAGGGAAGTAATCTATTTCACTTACCCTGTCCACGTTGGTATGAATATCGGTATCCACAGCTGCAGCGGTATGAAAGCTTTGGAAGATCCTGAATCACGTCTTTACATCTGTTACTGGTCGTGGTCCAAGTCAGCTGAGAGGATGTGTTGGTGGTGCTTGTAATTGTGAAGTTTATTTCGAGATCTGCTGGGACAAGTGAGACATGTGGACCACAGACCTGAGAACTGACATCTCAGTCATTCCCTCCTCAGTGTCTGAGGACAAAAGCTGTCGTCCAGTAAACGTCTACATATCACAGTCGATCCGGACGTGGACTTCAGTTGTGTTGAATACGTTGACATTGTTCTTGTCCTTGATGAGACCGATACACTCGTAGTCCGTGAACGGCTCCAGCTCAGATAGATTCTTAGTCTCATTGAATCTGTGAATCTCTGGGTAGTAGCCTCGACGAGGATAGAAAACTTTAAGACACATTGATTAGGTTATTAATCTTATTATTATACTATCATATAATAATTATATTGGGATAAATTCCATATTCATTCATGTAAATTCACTTGTAGGAAACCACTGTTTGATGTGTTCATAAAGGAGTTCAGACAATACATCATATTTATTTTTACACTCTTTTTTTTAGCATTGATGTTTTTGTGAGTAATTAAGAATCTTAGAAAAATGCAGGTCACTTCAGTTTAAAGGAAAACTGGACAGTAGTAAATTAATATCATCACCTCTTTCAATGTAAATCTATGTATAATGTTGCAGTCACACAAAGACCTTCCACTTACCATGACAGGTGTAATTAATGGAGAGGTTGCAGTGTGGAGGTAATTCTGCTTTAAATTCTACAGGAAATTGGGTTGGAGCAGTTTGATTTATATTTTTGACATCTAAAAAATCTGTGGAAAAAGAAGAGCAGACATAAAACATGAGGAAATAAGTTCTAAAGGACATGCATTTCAAAATAACAGTACAAACTGTTACGCATACCGTGGGTGATGCCTCTGTTGAACTGAAAGGAAGTGTTGGTGCAGGAGGTGAAGGTGAAGTCATATTAGAGCAAATGTCATCAAAACCAGGTTTGAAACAGACAGTGTTGTTGCCACATTGCAGATCTGGGATCATATCTGGAGTTGTTTGTAAAGAGCTGATGTCCCATCCAGATTGGTAACACACAGTAAAGTAGCAGTTGGCATCTTCAATGTCATCTTCACCTGAAATACACAAGGGATTAACAAATATCTGCTTGTTTGACAGTACTATCTTTTAATTTGAAACATTAATTTAACCAACATAAATTTTTTGACTCACTTATTGGATCTGTCATGGAATCATTTACAGTCATGCGTTCGCAGGGTGTTGGTCGGTCTTTATCGTCAAGTGTCACATTAAGCTCATATTTAGTGCAGGGCTTCAGCTGTTTGATTTCATGGGATGAACTTCGATTGGAATGAGGAGCTGAGGATCTTGCTTCAGTCTGTGGTTTCCCTTCTTCATGAATCATTATGGAGTTATTAACAGGGTTAACTGCCGAGCTTGTGATGTTAATCTGGAGGCCAAACTTGATGGGTTTTACAGTGTAATTACCTGCAGACAAAATCAACAGAATTGAAATAAAACACAGACACCAGATAATAACAATATGATCACCTCTACCGAGGAGGTTACATTTGACTTTTTATTATTAGTATTTTTGATAAATTATGAATCACTGTTTTCTAGAAATTCACTTCAAAGTGCTTTGCATACAATATAGATTAAAAAAAAATATGAACATTAAACATGAATTTGTGAATTATTTTAATAGCTCAGTTTTGTATGCGAGATGTATGCTTATAAATGATAGTGGCATGGCCATCCTGTACTTTGCACCTTGCAATGTTTAAATTAAAAACAGGAATATATGAACCTTTGTAGTATTTGAATAGCTTAGTATTGAATGCACAATAACAGGGTAGCTATGTTAATATATGGCACTAGGCCCAGTTTAATATAAAACACAATTTTATACAATATATATAGTAGGGGGTCCCTGCTCCATCTCTCCCCAGTTTGGGGGTCCTTGGCCTGAAAAACGTTGAAGACTCCTGTTGTAGAGAATATAGGATTTTATGAACTGATACTCACACTCTAGCGGGGGGGCTGCAGTACGACGCATTTCAAGGAGAAAGAGGAAAACAAAACATCACTACATGATCAATCAACATCTGTGAAATAATCAGTTGTCACTATGACAAAATGTCTTCAATCTCTGAGTCACTTGGAACAGATACTACTCACAGTAACAAGTGCTGCTGTCACTGTTCGCTGTCTGGACTCACATTAATACACAATCTCATCACACCCTCATGTGTTAGAAGAGAAAATTCCAACCTGGGGTGGTGTGATCCATTGTGGTGTTGAGCCAGGTGACTTCAGGTGAGGTCAGGGGCGGAGGGGTGGGAGCAGTGGCTGCAGGAAGGAGAGCATGATGGAGGTCACCTTCACTTGACTGCCAACAGTCTTACCTGATATTATGCTTAACTATGGTGGCTGAGATGTGTCACACAAGCGTTTGAAAGAATAACACAAACCTGCTGAAAGTGTTGCTGCTTTAATATTAGAGTCTTGTCTATTTGAGATGTGATGGTACAGGTGTGTTCTTCCTGTTTGGATGCTCCAAGCGCCTGATGTCTAACACCTCAAACAGCCAAGACTCGACCACTGTGACTTGACCACTTTCAGTCACTACTCATTTCATTGTCAACAATTATTTGTGTTGTCGCTTCTTTATTTGTGTTGTGGCTTCTTTATTTGTGCTGTGGCTTCCACATACTTGTTTTGGCTTCTACATTCATGTTGTGGCTTCTATATTCATGTGGTGGCATCTATATTCGTGTTGTGGCTTACTTGGTGTGTGCAATTAAATTCTGTTAACAGAATACATAAATAAAACGTTTCTTGATTTCTGGGATTTCTCACTCACCTGTTGTATAGGGCCTGTAACCTAGAGTCACAATCATAACAGCGGATTTTTTTTGTCTTTTTTACAAACGACTGCTCGTTTTATCCAAACAGTGACTTGACCACTTTCAGTCACTGCTCATTTCATTGTCAACTATTGTTGTAGCTTCTTCATTTGTGATGTGGCTTCTACATAAATGTTGTAGCTTCTATATTCATGTTATGGCTTCTATATTTGTGTTGTGGCTTCTACATCTGTGTTGTGGCTTCTACATATTAATGTGGTGGCATCTTTATTCGTGTTGTGGCTAACTTGAATACATAAATAAAACGTTTCTTGATTTCTGGGATTTCTCACTCACCTGTTGTATAGGGCCTGTAACCTTGAATCACTGGAGAGAAAAATTGTGTTAATCTTTGCATTGCAATTTTTTTTATTTGTCATAATAGTGCAGCTGAATGTAGTGGACAATATTTCAGATCAGTGTTTTTTTGAAGAAATCTTAATTAATCAAAGCATCTTCGTCCAAAAAGTAAAGTTGGTGAAGTGATCAAGCTGTGGATTCCTCTGTGTCATTGTCCTGGTATAAAAAGAAATGCTCTGCCGTTTAAACATTTTATTTTGATTTGTTCTGTATTGATACGTTTTTTTCATGTATTTTTTTGTTTTATTTGGATTATGGTTTAATCACAAACACAACCACAATCTGCTCTAATCGTGCAGAGTGTTTAACATCTCTGATCGCCCTTCTTTATTCTGAACGCCGCACTTCCCCTTTTAATTTATCTTTCCTCTTCAAGCATTCCGAAGTAATTTACGCATGCACACGAACGCACAACTGAAACGCACACACACACACACACACACACACACACACACACACACACACACACACACACAGTCACTGGGGTTGAAGTGAAGAGCTTGCAAAGACACCCCCCAAAAGAAACTCATGTCATATCTGTCACACAACCCCCCCAACCAAACATTCAAACCACCAAACACACACACACAAACACACACACACATGCACACACACACACAAACATGCACACACACACACATACACGCACACACACAAACACGCGCACTTGTTCTGTTTCGTGTTCTTGGGTTTGGAAAGTTGAAGAAAGGTGAAGTTGCAGGTAGAAGACCTGCAACTTCACCTTTCTCCTCAGTTGTCTTTCAGTTAGAGTGCTGACGTTTCAAATAGAGAAGAAGCTGCTCGACTGACAGGTTCATGTCTGCGTCTCAGGCACAGAGTGTTTTCCAACATGCCTCCTGAAGACGAGGACACTCTCAACAACCGAACTTTAAAAACAGTCAACATAGGAGTTAAGAACATAAGACCTCATCGTGTTCAGTTCATTAGCTTGTTCTACGTCATTTACAGATTTTTCCCCCTAGATTTTAATACTTTCTTGACATGTGCCAGGACTAAACGTTACTATTACATTACAGACGATAACTTACATTTGTCCAAACCAATGATTCCAGCCCAGAGCAGCAGGATCGTGACACCACGGAGACCTGCCATATCCAGGAGTTAGGGTGTGTTCCTGCCACGACCAAACAGCACAGTCCTAGAGGGGACCGACCGGCAGATCTCAAGACGCCTGATCGAAGCTTAATTCTAATTCTCAACACCACTCTAAGAGAAAAGTAAGTTCTCAACAAATGTTTTCTGTCTCATCAGTTGCCGCTTCTTCCTCTCCTTCTTCGTCTTGTTCCCCAAACCCTGAACCTCGCTTCTGGTTTCAAGTCGAGCGAGTGCAAGTCACATCGAAAAGAGGCTGCCTTCACCTTAACGCCCATTGACAGGAAGCTTCATTTTAGGCTACGCAGCCAAAAACAGGAAGTCTCATGTCGGATCTTCACTTGCTGTGAAAGTGTGTGAAAGTGTGAAACTCTTCAGAATAATAATAAGAAAAGAGAG
Organism: Platichthys flesus; assembly: GCF_949316205.1. Classification (NCBI taxonomy): domain Eukaryota; kingdom Metazoa; phylum Chordata; class Actinopteri; order Pleuronectiformes; family Pleuronectidae; genus Platichthys; species Platichthys flesus. The sequence continues at coordinate 27,038,110 of NC_084946.1, forward strand.
AAGTTTAGCATAATACAAGGGTTATTTTAGCTGTATTACACTTTTGGAAACATGGTTAGTAGCTGAAGTTTAACCGCAGTTATAGAGTCGACCGACGAGTCTACGAAACAAATACGAGAACCAAGAGATCAATTCACATCAATTATTTCTGTGGAAATAAGACTCAACCCATTATAGGAACAGATAATGTTTCCAACAATGACCTCACATTTTTAAGACGATGGTCTAAAATACGGATTTCCTCCTAAGACACTGAAACATATGGTATTTGGTTATTTCCACTTCTGAGAGTATACTGTAGATTCTTGTAATCAGGAAGTGGCTCTAAAGGCCGGCGCATGGTTCTGCAACTCCTGCTGTGGCTTTTCACGCAGTTGTGTCGACGGTTTTAATTTATGGTTCCCCAAGGCTTGCGCGTGTTGCAAAGCAATTCACATCCAGGACACTAGGTGGAGTAACGTTTTTTGTCGAAGACGACCTTAGAGACGCCTTCTTTGTGTGTGGCAGTCGTCGTCGACTGTTTATTTAAATCACCACTGCTGCTCCTCAGAGCCTTTTTACTGGAGGACAAATTTGTCCCTGATCTTCCTCCACAGCTTCGTACACTCGTCGACCTGCAAACCGACGTTAGCCAAGTTCTTCTTCCAGGAATTACAGGCCATCTGCACGTCCTTGTATTCCGTCAATGACGGGTTATACAAGTGGTCATACTTTCAGATCTCTTCTGACAAACGCTCTTCTATTTGGTCCATATTCGTTCTTCTAGACCTTTCCTGGTGTTATGGGGCATGAAACCGGAAATGTGACTCCAGAAAGGATGTAGTTAGCGGACCAATCACAGCCTTGTGGGCTGCATGAGGCTTGCGTAGCTTTGTCGTATAGTTACAAAAATGAACGCAAGAAGGGGTACGCAGGCATGCAGAGGGCTCTTGGGCTTGCGTGTCCCTTGCGTGTCTCTGAAAACGCAGAAGCATGTGCCGGCTTTTAGGCAAGCAGAATCATGTTCATGAAATTTACACAAGGCTCTTATTGCTCTTTTACCTCCATGTTGCTTATTGTGTGTGTCCAAATAAAGAAACCCTGTAGAGCCAAATCTGACCTAAGTGTAAATACTGGTACAGTATAAAGTATTTACAGATCAGACAACTTTATGGTTTTGTTCACATAAAGTTTCTGACGCTTTTGTCCAAAGCGACTTACATTTTTAGAACACTCAGCATTTTATGAGGGGCCTTTTAGGGGTTCAGTATCTTGCCAAGGACGCTTAGGCATGCAGCTGGGACAGAGTGGGATTTGAACCATCAACCTTTTGTTGCAGAACAGCCGCTCTATCCCCTAGGCCACGCTCTCCTCACCGGCGTTCTGTTTCCAAAGAGTTCATTCTTAACATCTATAATGTGATTTATTAAAACATTAAATTTCAGTTATTTTCCACAGAGCCATGTGTCGACTAAATCCAAAATACAATCATCAGCCACAACGTGGAAACTGTAGTGTTAGTATCATGGTCTGTTATCAGTTTAATTTGCACGTATCTAGTGTTAACAGATTGTTAAACTCATAACTTAAGGAGGGGAGATTAAACAAACCAACAAACTTTTAAACAAACACACACATATGGATGGGGAATAGCTTCCTCATTGGAGGTAAAAAGCAAAGAATATATAAACTTCAGCGTCCACGGAAAAATAGTGTTGAGTGTTCTGGGTTCAGTCTGAGCAGGAAAGTGATGTGAACAAAAAGGTGTCAATAGCAAACAGATCATTTGTTGCTCTGGATCACTGGGCCATTTTAAAGTGTCTCAGTCCTTTCATTAATATTATTTATGTATTTTTTACAATGGAGAATTAGGGCCCATATGAAGAAAAACAAAAGACTCTGGTCTTAATCACATTATGACATGACAGTGCTGAAAGTGTCCTAAATGTCCATGTGTGTTTCTCGCGGCTGTGTGACAAACTAACCACAAACAGAAAAAGAGAGAATGCGTGGCCGGACAAGTGACGCAGCCACTGGAAACTATAACCACGATATCTATTAACAAAACGATATATTTACTTCAGAAGAAAAAAGGTGAATATTGATATTAATTGGAACTGCAGCTCTGTTATTAAGCAATGTTACAAAAGAAATAGACAAAAGTTACAGTACCTCAAAGTAAAAATTTGGAAATTGCCAAAATGGCCACTTAATGCAAAATAGCAGGCTTCCTGTTGCGTTTCTCAAATTGCAGCTATAGACTTTTTTGTTTGTCTGGTCATGATACACATGTGTATCGATTTTCCGTGAAGATCGGTCAATGTGAACACGTACCGGGGGTCTCTAGGGGCACAGTGAGCCATTTTGCCACGCCCATTGAAAATTCCTTCAGAATACATACATTTTTCACCACTTTAAAATTTTCTACAAATTTTGGTAGGAATTTGAGCATGTTTAAGCCCTCAAAAAGTCAATTAATTTGCCTGAAAAAAAGAATCCTTAGAAAATTCAATAGGGCCCCACCCTGTCTCACTCTGTTCGGTGCTCGGGCCCTAACTAATGTAGAAGTAGAAGAAGAAGAATTAGATTAAAGAAGTAGAGGTGAAGTAGAATAAACTAATGTAGAAATGGAAGACGGAGAATTAGACTAAAGAAGAATAAGAAGTTAATTAAACTTAAGAAAAAGTAAATTAGACAGAAGATGAAGACGCAAATTGGATTAAAGAATAATAATGAGAAGTTAAATTATACGACAGGAAGAAGTAAATTAGACTAAATAATTATTATAATAATAGTTAATTCTAACTCAGATGAATAATCAGTCATAATAACAGTAAATTGTTGTAAAGAAGAAGAAGTAGACCCTCCTCATCCCCCTACTTCTCTCCTCATCCCTCTTCCTTCTCCTTCTCTCCTTCACCCCTCATCCCTCCTCCTTCTCTTCTCCTTCTCTCCTTCTCTCCTTCACCCCTCATCCCTCCTCCTTCTCTTCTCCTTCTCGCCTTCATCCCTCACCCCTCATCCCTCCTCCTTCTCTCCGGATCAAGTCCCGGATCCTCCGCAGCTTGTCTCCACTTCGAGCCTACATACAGGCTCAGCTAACCGGCGCGGATCCGAGCGAGCACCCGGAGTAATGTGAGCGAACCCCCGCAGCTTCAGCCACCGACAGTCGCTTGAACGTCCCTACAGCTGCGAGGAAGAGGAGGGGGAAGAGGAGGAGTTCGTCTACCGGGTCGTCACCCGTCGTTACCCGCTCACAAGACCGACTCGGCTGCCGGTAAGGAAGTGAAGCTCCGACCCTTTAGCACCGCTAGCATTGGAAGTGTGGTTAGCCTGCTAAGCTAGCCGCTAGCTCCAGAACACCGTCACTCGGCTAGCGAGCTAACTCGGCTAGTAGCCGACAATAGAGCCGCGTGTACTGGCGTGGGAAACGAAACGCAAGTCGGTGATAACGGTCAGTTGCGTCTGTATTTAACATATAATCCTGATAAACTGTCGATAGCATCATCGGTGAAAGGGGTTAGAGTTAGCAGCTAGGCTAGCAGGCTACAACTCGTGAAGCTAACTACATGTTTCCTAATGGAGTCCATGTTAGCTTCCACCTCCATCACACTTTTCAGGTTATCGTGACCTGTGAGAAGCAGCTGCACCGTTTCTGATTATTATTCAATCATCAGTTATCATTATTATCCATTAATTGATCAACTCGGGGACAAAGTGACTGAGGGTTTCTCTGTTCTCTGCTAAATCCAGATATGACGACTTGACTTTGTTGCTTTCCTTCGTCACTGCTGAATCTAGAACTGTTTTAATGTTCAGTTCCAGAGAAAAGATGTGAATCAATATATTGTTTGAATGTTTGTTCATCGTCAGATTCTCTCTCGTTCACTACGTATCACCCAGCTGCAGTTACTGACTGATATGATCCACATCTCATTCTAATATAACTGAGTTCTTATACAGGTAATATTACACAATACAGCTCTAATTCTGTAAATTCAATTAACAAATAGAAACAAGATCACATCCAATCACATTTCATTATTTTACTCTTTCTATGTAGAACCTACGAGTTAGTTTCAGTCACGTGTGAAGCAAAACATATTAATGTTAAAAGCCAACAAACACATTTGATATATTTTCTTTTATTGGTTAAACATTTCCCCTCTTATAGGTTCAAACTCTTGGTTTTGTCTTTGCTGGTTTGTGTCCTTTCTTTCTTTCTTTCTTTCTGCTCTTTGTTCTTATTTGTGTGGAATAATGCAAAGATATAAGGTTGTAATGCAACTTAGACCCATTTCTTTCTACTGCCACACAACACATGGTCAAATACCCTGACCGAACAGGTTCAGGAAGGAGTAACAACAAAATCTAATAATAATCTGACAGTCACTCCATCTTAAAGCATGAGCTCAGTGAGGTCTCACTTTAAATCCAACGTAAAAATAGGTTGAAATACATAATTTATTAATCCACAAGAATGATTTCATCGTCGCAGGGAGTTCCACATAGTGAAGGCAGGTTATGCAGATTTTAAATGTTTTGTCCTGTGAAAGCAACAATTAGAACTAGTTTGCTCCGATGCAGATATGATGGTCGTGATTAACTAATGATGCTGAGTCAATGTTCACATTTCGAGCAGAGATGTATGTTAGTGTGAAGGGGAAACACACCACCTAGTGAAGTTTAAACCACATCACAGCGAGGTTTGCATCATTCTGCACTTTATATATATATTTCCTCAGGTAAATGTTAACAAGTTATTTCCTTGATCCCTTTTTATAATCTCCTCTACAACAGCTCAAAAGGAAGAGATGCCTCAGAAACAGAAATCCCGACGCTCCTGGTTGGAGTTGAAACAAGCTGGAAACGAGCGCTTCAAGACGGGTCAGTATGGAGAGGCCAGCGGGCTGTACAGCGAGGCCATCAGGGAGCTGGAGAAGGCCAGTGAGTATTCAGCCGTTACCTGAGGACTGTGTGAAATCACGAGTATAAACACAACTGGGTTTGTTCATGAGGACTTTGGTTCCTCTTTGATTTTAAATGTCCTTTTTTTCCTTAAGGTGAAAAGAAGCCGGAGGATTTGGCCATTTTGTACTCGAACCGTGCAGCCAGCTACTTGAAGGAAGGGAACTGTGCAGAGTGTGTGAAGGACTGCAACATGTGAGTGCTTTGGTTTCCATCACTTCACATCATGTTTGTTTGGAGTCTACTGTTTTTAACTTTCAGGGTCTTTTTGAATCTGGGATTCGTTTTCTTATGAAGCTCAGATTTCCATGAGAAGAATCATCACTATCACTATGTTACAGTTTGAATGATTTGCCCCCCCGAACAGCACTGATCACCGCCTGGCATTCGGCCTGCCCTGGGTCATCTGATCAAATGTCTAACTTGTACTGTGTATGTGTGTCAGGTCTCTGGAGCTGCAGCCGTTTAACGTGAAGTCTCTGCTTCGCCGTGCGGCTGCGTCTGAGGCGCAGGAGCGATACCGGCTGGCGTACGTGGACTACAAGACGGCTCTGCAGATCGACTGCAACATCGCAGCCGCTCACGAGGGAACCAACAGGTACCTGGTCTGCGCTAGTGCCGCCATGTTCGTTACAAGTGGCTGGCAAAAGAAACACAACCCTGAGTGTTCATTACATCTGTCTACACAAGAAATACACAGCCGATTTCCATGAAACTCGGTGGGGGCATGAGCAGATCTGGACAAAATTGCGTAATTCTGCTGACAAACAAAACAAAACCTCTTTGATGGAGGACAATTCAATGTTCTTGACAGATTCTTCCTGGTGATGAACGCACACAGGATGTTGGGTCAAACAGAAAGGTGTTTCAGTTGAGAAGCTCTTCACACGGTGTTCACTGTGTGCCTTGTCTCCACAGGATGTCGAAGGCGCTCACAGAGTCGGACGGTCCCTCATGGAGAGAAAAGCTTCCGCCCATCCCCACGGTTCCTCTGTCCATCAGAGAGAAGCTCAACCAGCACACGACAAACAACATCCTGATACCAACCCAGGCCCAGCAACAGAACGGCAGCAGAGAAGCAAAGAAAAAGGGTGAGCCCATTTAGGTTTCACACTCGGAACTGGATTTGTATCTTATATTTAACTTAAATGATCTTGTTTTCAATAAATTTATGTCGATCATAACATTTTTACGTAAGCCATGTTGTTATGGAACTGCCACGAATAAGAAAACATTCTTCTTCAGCAGTTTCCATACTTAAATCATTCAGTGGCAACAAAAAGTCACGTCGGCACATTTGTCCACAAATTCTTCTGTCAGGGGAAAAGATGTTCTCTCTCTTTGACCTAATTATTCTGATCTTTTCTTTCTATATCTCGTTTCCTCAGCTCCCAGTGAGAAGAATGTGAAGAAAGCCCAGGCCCAGAAAGAAGAAGGAAACGCTCTGGTGAAGAAAGGAGAGTTCAGAAAGGCCATAGAGAAATACAGCCAGAGCATCAAGAACAACCCCACTGAGATCACCACCTACACCAACCGGTGGGTCCAGCTTTACTTCTACCATTTAATGGTGCTTAAGTTTAAATTAAAGAGTTTTCTCACCTGAGTCTGAACCAAGCTTCATGTCTCGGTTCTGTTGCTGCATCTTGTTTGTTTCCCCTCAAGGTCGAATCTTGAATCTGTGTCAGTGCCTCAAGTTTAAAAAGATTTTTTTATGCAGAACATTTCAAAGGAATTCAGCAAAAGTTTTCCTTCTGGCTCTCTCAGAAAGTCTGAACCATCAAACGATGAGTTCACAATGCAAACGCACCAAACTGGTCCCGTTTGATCTGGACCGAGAAAAACTGTTTTGATCGGAATACATTTTTGTCTGAGGAACTTTTCACAGAGCTGCTGCAAAGTCTGAAGGTCAGAACCAGACACAGTGGCTGTGAAAGAGCTTTTAGACAAAACATGAAGTAAAGAAAACTTTTTAAAATAAAGTGGATAAGTGAATATTTAGTTAGTCCAGTACGAGACTTTTTTTTTTTTTTTTAAGATATTAGTAGTATTAGTTGTATTCCTCAGTATGTGTTTGGTTAGAAACTAAGGTCTCTGATGGATTCTGTATTTTCTGTGTTTGTGCATGTTTGTGTGCGTGTGTTTGTGTGCGTGTGCAGGGCGCTGTGTTACCTGTCAGTGAAGCAGTACAGCGACGCTGTCAGAGACTGTGACGACGCTCTGATGATTGACAGCAGCAACATTAAGGCTCTCTACAGGAGAGCTCAGGCTCACAAGGAACTCCAGGTGAGCGCCGCAGTCTTCTTCACTTTCTGATTCTCACACAGAAGCAATCAGACTGTCGGGAGCATCTGTGCGTAGGTGCTGAGGGCGGACGACAGAATCAAATCATTTCCTGCCTGGATAATTACCCATGATTCCCCTGACAGCTTTGCCTCGTCAGTGTTCCTCACAGAGAGCGGTGACGGGCGGTTAGCTCCGCTCTCACAGCTCCACACAGAGCAACCATCCACTGTTCGGTTTGAGATGAGTGAAGAAGAGTTTATAAAGTCAGTAGACGGGTTAGTTAATATCTGCTGTATCAAACTGTTAATCTGGTATTAACCCATTAAAGGACCAGATGGAACACAAGCCTGAATCTTTCCTGTGAAACATCTGTGAGCTTCTGGATGATGTGTTTTCACTTTGAGGACAAATGAGCAAAGACATTATTCACTGAAATTCAAATCTGGGAGAAATCATGGGAAATGTGTTTAGTTGAGGGAACTGAAGCAGAGTTACAGCCGTTTACTCTGATGAAAACAACAAAGACATCAGAGACAATATGTTTACAAACCAGATCTCACTTCCTCGTGGACAGTTTGATGAAGTCTCACTGCCGGCAGCCATCAGGCCCCTGTGAACCTGGTTTCACTTTCTAAACCTGTGTGTGTTTCGCTGCAGGATCCGACGTGTGTGGACGACCTGAACAACCTTCTGCACGTGGATCCAAAGAACGTGGCTGCACTGAAGCTGCTGGAGGAAGTGCAGATGATGAAGTGAGGAAGCATCAGGGCGTGCGGAGGCAGCGGAGAGGACGACGGGTTAAAGGTGTTTTTATAAGAGTCGTACAGCAGCCGAGCCGCGGCGCCACTCAAACGGCAGAACGTGCGTTTCCCAAAAGCTCCTTCACCCTGAACTCGTGTTCACTCTCAAACATAAGTTCGGACTCGAGACGCTTCTGGAAGAAGAGGAGAAGCGACGCGGCCGCGTGCAGCCTCGGGAACGCTTACCAGTTCAAGTTAAAAAAGCAAAAACTATAGACACACACACGATAACTGCAACTATGAAACATGTAAAATGAGGTTCAGTGCTAAAGCTCTGTCGTCACGAAAAAACTTCAGCACTGAAAGTTCATCCTTCTTATTTACAACCTGAGAGAGTATTTCCTCAAGTGCAACAAAACTGACGGCTCATACGTTTATATTCGTGCAGTCACATTATTCAACATCAGTTGTGGGTTCGAGGGAAACTGGGACATAAATTAACTTAATTACTATTGAAAAGTTCAGAAATCAGTCATTTTGATCGACAATCAGGCCAAAACAAAAACCCATTGAAAGTGGATCAGAGTCTTCACAGGTGAGAAGCTGTAACAGAAGAATAGTTCGAGGTTTTTTGCTTTTAAAAATTGATGAAACAGATTTTCAAAACCTGCGTAAATGTATTTACATGAATGTTGCTCCACGAGTTGGATCCTTATTGCTGCTGATTTCTGAGTAGAACCAAATGAGAATAAATTGTTGGAGCCTGACACATTGAACAGTAAAACAAATTACAGCCTTACCAGCAGAAATATGTACGAAGATGTTTTCAAGCTGTTAAGACAAAGAAATTATGTAGATTGTATTTGGCTTAAACTATGAACGTTTTAATAACTTAAAACAAAAAGACAAGATCCACTATTTAGAAGTTGAGTTCAGAAAATGAGAAGAAATGCAAATCCCCCCCCCCCCCACACTGTATTTATTCTGTAATCGACAAACAAAAGCAGAAACTGATTTGTCTGTGAAAAGATGAATCACCTGGAAACTACTGATGAAAACAATCATGTTCAAACATTGGTGTCGATAACGGTTTATTCCATATTTCATTTACAAGCCAGTTTTTTCCACACAAGTTACTTATTTATCCTACATTTGTTTTTTCTGAGGTTTTGATTTCATGTGAGTTTGACATTTTCTCCAAGTTGCGATCGCACTTTGATTTTCACGTAAACAGACTAAAACTGGTAAATACAACATTAAAATGGCCGACGCAGCATCAGTCTTTAGTCGTTTGCTCAGTTTGCACATTGATTTCAAAGCGTCAGTCCAGCCCGTCCTCTAGCGCCACCTGTTGTGCTCTACAGGAAGGTTCTCAACTTCCCTCGGCGGCCTCAATCTGTGTGAACGACTCAAACACGTGTTCAGACGTGTCTTCATCCAATGTACTGTCTGAGTTTTTCTCTGTGTTCTATTGTGAAATATGTGTGGGCTGCTCTGGATCTAGTTTCCTCTGATCTGTTCAAGTATCAAACATCAATTTATGTCTCAGAAACAGAAGGAAAAAAATGGAAGGCCCTGAAGTTTACGAGGAGGAGGAGGAACATATCTGCGTTTGAAAGAGTCGAGACGCTGCGCGGTGATCAAAATGTTCACGTTAGAGATTCTTGGTTTTATCACATTTCTGTTCTTGTAACTTGTTCAACCTGCTTCTGTTTTAACTGCAAATAAAGTGCAAAGATCTGAATTCAGTGTTTCCTCAAGTCTTTAAACATAGAACACGTGAATCATTCCAACAGTCAGCAGCTGCTTAGCTTAGCTCAAAGACTGGAAACCAAGGGGACCAGCTAGCCTTGTTCCGAGTATTATTCCTCATTCTAGTGACTCAATTACTCTTCACTTTATTTTACCTCCAGCTTTTCCTGGTTTAGAGGATTAATGCTCTGTATCCTAGGTAGCATAATAGGTTAAATATAATAAAGCATAACATGTTAATCAGTGAATTAATGAATGAATATAATAATCAACCAGTTGTGATTCCTGAGAGTGACTTAATGAGTTTCATAATAAGCTGGGAAGAGGATTCTTTTAACCTTCACGTCTTTTTTCTTCTGTTTGTTCTTTAGCAGGATTACATAAGAACACCTGCACAGATTATCATGAAACTTAATGAAAGGATGTGTTGTGTGTCAGGTATGAGCCTTTTCAAAGTTTGTGTGGATGCAGGAAGTTATTTTCACTTTTTTTAACATTGTGTCTTCAGACGTTTTACATAATTTACTGACGTCACATCAAGTCAGACACTAAATTAATGAGCATGAGGGCGTGGTCACACACGCCAACGCAAACTGAACACAGGAGGTCAAAGTTCACTGAAGTTCAACTCCACCTAATGACGCACAGTGATTTGCTTCACCACAGGAAGTGAATGTTGTATTTGGGTTAGGGTTAGGATAGTGGGAGAAAGTTTAAAAGGTATAATGTTCATAAGTTTCATTGGTTGAGGAAGTAATCATACATTTTACTTAACTAGAGTAAAAATAGAAAATTTATAAAAATAAAACCAGCAACATCCCTTTTCAACGTAAAAACTTACCTTTAAATATACTTCTAAAAAGTACTTGAGTATCCTCTTCTTTAATGCAATGATCTACTGCATCATTACCTGTGTATTCAGTTTAATATAAGGAGTCTAATGGAGGCGGAGTCTAATGTTACCTGTCCACTCTGATTGGATCAGTCGACCAATTCATGTTCATTATTGAAAACTTGAAAAATATTAAAAAAACATCTGACCATGTTTTATGTTTTAGTGGTTTGTAAAAATTGCAGTGGAGCAGGACGTACAGAAGATATATGTATACAAGTACCTGAAAATACCTATTATGAAGTACAGGTACATGGAGTAAATGTACTTTGTGGTCAGTGGGATGTGGAGCTCTCTGAGCAGATAAACATCACTCACTGAAGTCGTAAAACAAACAGAAGTTGATTCAACTCAGATTTAACAGACGTTTCCATCAGGGTGACTCACATCTCCAGCTTTAGTTTGGATAAATATACCACATTTCCAGAAAATGTATACTGTAATGTCCTATTATAATCCATAAAAAAGTGGTTTCGACAAGTTAACTGTCAGATTTTTTAAGACCATAAGGAATGGGGTTAAAGATTTATAATAGATATGAAGGAATATCAATCCCGGGATTACGAACACTCTCCCATAATTGGAGATTAACTGAAATAATCTGGTAGAATGTCCATTAATCTAAAAAACAAACCCTCTCCCACAGACAAATCGAGTGAACTGAGATTAACTCTGTTTGAAGACGATCAGTCATTTGTTCCATGTTGGTCTGATTTGTAGTTTTATTTCAGCTTGTTAATATCACTGAGAAAGAACTACAATACAGACATTACACACGATGCTCGAAGCAACATTTCTCTTAAAAAAACATTTTAAATATAGGTTTAAATGAACATTTGCACGATAAAGTGTTTAAGACTCAAAATTATAGTATTTACGATCTAGTGAGTAATATTTGAACATATTTTAAGATTTTCAAAGATAAACGTTTGATTATTCAATTTGTAAGATGGCGGGAAACCCTGAAAAGGATCTGATTACAAAGCCATGTGACAAACATAAAGCAAATAAGATGTTAATGTTAATTTCAGGTGTTAATTTGAGAATTGTTAAAATCTCTTCGCTCAACTGAAATCTGATGTTTTCGAGCAACGTCATTATTCTCGGGAGTTATTCGCTAAGTCTGAACAAATAATGCTCTGACTTTCGGTTTCATAACATTAATTCTTTTTTCAATATCCGCTAAAAAATTTTAAATTCATAAAAATTTTAATGGGGGAAGGAAAAGGATTTAACTCAAGAAGTTGTTTGACGTATGAAATAAATCTTAAATTGGAAATAACCTCAGAAAGGTGTGTGTGTGTGTGTAGTAAAAATCAGTAGTCACCCAGTTTGAACAGTTAATCTCCAGCGCATGTGATCCCACTTCTGAATAAACCCGAACACGCAGCAGTTGAGACCGAACATTTGCATAAAACCGATTTGAAACCAGAAATCGTGATCTTCTCGTTTCTCCGCTGGCAGAATATTTGCATGAAACCAAACTGTCGCAGGAAAAAATCCCCCAAAGCTTCAAAAAATTAAAAACACCTCAGAAGTGTTCTGTGCTTCCATCTCTTTAAATCTTCTGCAATCACCACGAATCTTCAGGAAACTCGAGTCAGAGAGAAACATTGAAATCCTCCTGGTGATAATGAACAGAACAGGGCGGATTCAGAACTGATAAAACCTTTATTTCACTTTAAATTGTCTTTTACATTTTTGTCCTGTTTATAACATGTAAGGTGAAACTAGAGTTGGAATTTTTTTTAAAAGACATACACAAATCTAGTATTACGTCAATAACCAGGGCGGGGGGGAGGGGAGGGGGGAGGTGTCGAGGGTTTTTTCTTTTTTGTCGTTTTCTTATTTTTAAATCGGCGTCCTTAAGCTAAAGTCTAAATTTTCACAACCACGTGCGCGCTAAGCAATAAAACCGTCACAGAAGCAAACTTTATTTTTTTGTTGTTTTTTTTGGGGGGAAGAGGGGGGGAAGAGGGGGAGAGGAGATTTTTTTTTTTAAATTTTATTGTAAGCAGAATACTGGTCAGTAAAAACAAAAAAGATTTGAGATACCAGATATACAGACAGGCTCGGTGCCACATTCACTACTGCATGGGATCATATTTTTTCCTTATAAAGCGAAGAATAACTTCCTGTTCGTTCAGCTATCGAGAAAAAGAGCGGCAGGGGAGGAATTATCGTTTTTTTTTTTTTCCTTTGACTTTTAAATCTCAGTGCATGAAAACATTTGTGTCCCCAGCGAAAGAAAAGAAACATTGAGACATGACTCTTCTACACCTACAGAGTGGAATGTCGAGATGGTTGATGACAAGGTTATTGTGACACTGATTATTTCACTATTTGACACGTCGGGGGGGTCTGAGTTCCGATCGACTGACACCTGCCAACTCGTCTCCGGGTTTTGTTTTGGATTCGGTTTCCTCTGAACAAGCGCTGCCGGCAGGTCGTGGGCGTTTTAACGAGATCAACCACTTGCCTGATTTTCCTTTGCAGATGATAGTTGTTTATATTTGTTTGTATAATCTGGGAGCTGCTGAGTGTTTCCTCTTTTCTACGAGAGAATCCGAAGGACGCCTTCAAAAAACAAACACCACTACAGGTACCCACTTCCACAAACAGATGATTGGTTGATCGGCTGCCAGCAGATTTGGCTTCTTCAACGCACGTTCCTGTTGTGGACTTGAACCGGACACCGAGACTCGCTGCTTCCTCGAGTTCTTATCAAATTAAAAACCAGTTGCTCAATGAACCTTAATATCAACTGGTTTTTGAAACCATCAGCTAATCCTCACCTGGTGGAACCGAGGCCGCAGCGAGTTTACGTGTCACCAGCTCCCCACTCGATGCTTGTGGTAGATTTATATGGTGATACATGGAAGCATGCATTCTTATTGGCAGATCACACCGTTCAACAGCGAGTGGAAATATTCTGGACTTGTAGAACAGACGGGAAATCAGAGTGAGATGAGACAGTACCAAAAAAAAAAATACGATCTGCTCAATAACAACAGGATCTGACTGAAACGGCTTCAAGGTTTCTTTACAAGCAGGTGTCAACGAACAATATCGACAGAACCGTTTTGTTTTTCTAAAAGACAGATTTACAGTTAAGCTCTAAAAATGTTTTACAGTTTTACAGTTTTCAAAATAACAGAACAAAGGGTTTGATTTGTCAAACACACACAAACGCACACACACACACAAAGAGAAACAAAAGCAACCGCAGGGGGAAATAAACGTGTTTAAGGAACTAACTTCAGGGACGGCACAGACGTTCAACAGCACCTGGACAGGAGGCGGATCCCAGGAAGCAGGTCCCGTTTGTTTTGAAAAACGTCTAAATTCTTCTCGTACATTAAAATGGAATGTTTTTAAATTTGATCATTTTTTCCGAATCTTTTTCCGTTTATTTTTTTTAACTCCATTTAACATGGAAATATGCAGAGTGGCTTGGAATCAAACCCCGGTCCCGGTTCGACAGGAAATTAAAAGTGAAGAACAGCGAGAGTTCGGTTACACAGCAGGTAAAACACGTTTGTTTTTAGGTTTGTCAGTGTCACAATACAGCCTTGTATAGGAGGACCCTTCTGTATAAACCTCAGCAGAATCGCACTGCTGATCAGACACCCCCCCCCCCCCGATCAATCCCAGCTCAATATCAATTTGACCATCAAATCTGGTGGAGGAAAAACTAAGCATCACAGTGTTTGTTGAAAATAAACGGACAGTTTAATAACCTTTTTTTCGTTTTCGTAATGTGGAATAAAACCAGCCATTGAGCCAGTACACTAAGAATAGCCAAAAAGAAAAAGGGATGTACAACTATATAAATGCATTAACTCGCTAGAGGGGAGGGGAGGGAGGGAGGGAGGGTGAGAGAACATACCGAGATGTTAGGAAGGAGGGAAGAGGAGCGAGGAAGAATGGAAGGAATGGAGGAAGGAAATAAAAACGAGGAGGATAAAAACGGGGCTTCGTGGAGTTTAGAAACATTAATTGAATTTGTGGTTGTGGATAAAAACCCTCCCTGCGTGCTATAAGACCAGACCGGCTGCTGGCCGCCGCCTGCTGGCCAGCCTTGGAGTGCCATGGTGAGGGGAGGAAAGGCTGGAGGGAGGAGGGATGAAGGATCTCGGGGTGACGGGGTAGTTTGTCGTTTTTCAACCCCCCCTCCTTTGTTTTTGTCTTTAATTTGATCCGTGAAGGTCAGGTACTATTCATGCTGTTGGTTATACAGAAGGGAAGTCGGGAGGCTAGGCTTGAACGAGTGGGACGAGGGAATGAATGGGCTGTTTATGTGTACGAAGAGAGGAAGAAGAGAAGAAAGAGGAAGAGAGATAAAAGGAAGAGGAAGAGAGTGGGGATGGGTTAACAGTGAAGTGCGCTCTAGTTCTCTCCATCGCCGGTCTCGCCCTCGTCTCCCTGGTTTTCCGATGTCCACAGCTGCAGAGGGAGGGAGAGAGAGAGCGTATCAGTCATTCTGTCGCAGAGGTGACGACTCATTAAATCTGTTACGTTTCATTTACTCTTCATTTCATAAGCCTCGAGAACACGCTTTACATTCTCAATTGGACGAACATAACCAGCAGTGAATATTGTTTTATTTTGGATCCACAAGTATATCTTTGCTGACACAGATACTCGCTACAGCAAAACTATTAAATTAATTCACTGCAGAAAAACAGTTCTCAGACATTAAGTCATGAAAATATTCCTGTTCAGTGTGATTTGTTTGTTGTGTAAATACAGTCGAGCTACAGCAGCTTTTCAAAAGAAAATCAATCTGATAAATATGTGATTTAACACATTTAGTTGTGTAGAAAAGTTCTTGTATTAATATAGTAGCAGTAGCAGTAGTAGTAACTAAGGTTTTTTTTAAGACAGGGTGTGGAACCTGCTTCAGCTCCGTCAACACGACCAGTGACCAAAAGATAAAGAGAACAAATGTTTAACTGGGCTGAGCTACTGGACGTGTCTGTGGCTGCTGAGAAAACACAATGTTCAATGAACAGTGTTTCCTGCTAAAGAAGTCAGGTCCTGTTAGTCAGGTCCACGTGTTTGAGTCATCATTAGTCACGTGTTACATTTATACCACAGCCTGAGCAACATGGCGGTTTGAGACATTAGGAAGTGAAGCTGCTATATCCAGACACATTCTCTGGGTCATGATTCTTAAGATCTCGTTGAGTCGATGAATGAAGAAAGTGCAAACACAGTGAGGTTACAGTACTCACAGTGAGGTTGTCCCTTAGTAGCTGCATGATCAGCGTGCTGTCTTTGTACGAGTCCTCGTTCAAGGTGTCGAGCTCGGCGATCGCCTCGTCGAAAGCCTGCAGGGGGGAGAGTGTCACTGATGTTAATCTGTCCGAAAATGGATTTACACTGAAGACACGATGACTGCAGCCATCTTGGCATCGTCAACAGACAGTGTCAATCAGCAGCCGACCATGTTGGGAATATGGACTTTGGGTCTGTCACAAGCCAGAGCTCAGCAGCAGGCAGGATGCACCACTCCATCCTGATGTTAACTGGTGGAGTGATCTGCGGAAGGGCCACCAGTCCGTTCAGTAAACAGTGTCGTGCACCCACCTGCTTGGCCAGAGCGCAGGCCTGCTCGGGAGAGTTGAGGATTTCATAGTAGAAGACGGAGAAGTTGAGGGCCAGGCCGAGCCGGATGGGGTGTGTCGGCTGCATGTCCTTCTTGCTGATGTCGAAGGCGTTCTGGTAGGCCTGCTGAGAGTTCTCTACCGTATCTGCACAACACAAGAAACCAGTGGTCACGCATTGACTCCACATGTCCTGCATTTCAGCTCCAATACTGGTGATGGCTGCTACCGGTTATGTCATGTCAGCAGGACACTATTTAACTGTTTGTAGCTCAAGCAGTAAACAAATACTTTACAGAAGGCAACAGAAATCGGTTTCACAGTTGTTTTTGTCAAATGAAAACAAATTATATATAAAACAAGGCAATAAAAACAGTTAATGTTCCTTTTAACTGGGTTCAGGCTCCTGAGTCTACATCACTGTGTTAAACTGGTCATTAACACGAGTCTCTGCGCTGCAGCTCAACTTCAACCAAGTATCCTAAATGATGTTAAATACTGTCACTTTATATACTTGCTCCTGATTTGATATTACTCCACTTCTTACCCTGACAACCTAGAAGTGAAAGAACAGTGAGAACATTGTGTCTCTGAGTGATACTCACCCTTCTTTGAGTCCCCAGAGGCCACCTCGGACAGGTATCTGAAGTAGTCTCCTTTCATTTTGAGGTAGAACACCTTGCTCTCTGCCTGAGTTGCGTTGGCTATGAGGAATTTGTCGAGCAGATTCTGAAACAGAGAGATGACAAGAAGGGCTTGTAAGCATTGCGTACTGAGGACGTTGAAGGACAACTAGATTACAGATGGTTTCACTAATCCTTGTATCTGCACTGCAGCCTTTGCTGAAACGAAACACCATCAACTGGAGAGGATGAATCCAGCTGCTGTGTTCACACATCGAATTCTCCTGAACTTCTGTGGACTTCATAAAATATTGAGGATTTGCAGTGTTCAGTGTCTTAAAGGTAACTCATGTATCACATGAACCAAGAACAGGGGGAACCATCTGTTTACCCCAACCGAGTATACTCATTTATTTTATCTATTATTTGAATCATTGTGTTTTATGGCTGAGTATTAAATACATGTCAACAATGTATTTAATACTGTTTATTATTTTAGCTGTATAGTCTAAGAGGCTTTGGAAGAAACTCAGGGATCGGACGGGGGGAAAGGGAATCAAAAGAGGAGGTGGAAATACAAATATGTCTTTCCTTGAAGCAGATTTCAGGAAGTAGCTAAAGTTCTTCCAAGTTTATATATCTGTGGTCTACAGTCAAGGGACAATTGAGTGGGTTGCCCTCAGGGAAGAACTGGTGTAAGGGAGTCCAGTCATTTGATATCGCTTGCCTTAGAAGATATTTTTGGAAAGGGTTTGCAGAAATCGAGACTGCACAGAGCAGGACGAGGAACAGGAGGAGGCAGGGAGTGAGCAGCGAGAGGAGAGGGAGAGAGCGGCGAGAGGAGAGGGAGAGATGGTGGCCACTGCAGCTCCTCAGTCGACTGCTAAAGGCAAACAAATGGAATAGCAGGGACTTTTTTTTTAAAGAACAGTAAGAGGCAATGAAGCAGCAGCGTGCCAGCGAGCGTGAGGAGAGAAATTACATCAATTTGTTTCTAAAGATTCTGACTTTTACCATTAGATGACTTCGGACAGTCTCGGCTCAAGCTCTACTCCATTCTTATCGTTTTTGCCATGGAAAGTAAACTAAGAAGCTATTGTCAACACATATTTGACAAACTGAGGTGAAACCTTTAGCTTGTTGTTGTGTACATCTTCCAATTCAATGTAAGGCATTGTTGCCTGTTATATTTGATCATGAAGACTCATATTTTCCTAACTTAACTTTCCTTCTCTATGCATTTGAAAAATAATTAAAGATACAGAGACATGTGCATTTATGTTTACTTAAGGCACCACACATTTTATTTGCATTTAAATAATTACACATGGAAGTAATTACAAATTATACACTTGTATAAATAACATTACTTATATGATTTACAACTTCAGTTCAACAACTACCAAAAGACTGAAGGCCATGTCTGCACAGTGGGACAGTTTGGGAGCGAGGCCACAGCACACACGGTTTTATGTCCTGGGATTTAGCCATTCAATGAGTTCTTGGTTTTAAGTATCCAACAGTGCTGCAGCTGATGCTCTGTTCCCTCCTGATGGCATCCAGTGGGCTGCTGTCCATGTCTTCTTCATCCTCAACACCATCATGTCGTATCCATCTGCAACAGAGATAGTTGGTAAGGATGCTATCGACTGTCCGGAGAGAGACTGGTAGATGGAGCGGAGGAACTCTCCAGTGCTGGTTAATGACGTCTGAAACATTCTGAGCAATGCATAGGATATATGAAGAGGCCTCCTCCAACATGAGTGCTTCTGGAGTGTCCCAATGTCAACAGCCAGATATCGGAAGGGTTCGCCACCATTGCAAGTCGGACCACGGAGAAGGTACCAGAATCAGCTGGTGCCTGAATAACGATATGTCTTCATTTGAGTGTACAGCCGAATATGGGAAATTTCCATCTATCCTGGAACCTCTTCCATTGTATAGAACATGACAGTTGACTCACCAAGACACAATCTGAGGTAGAAATACAGGTTATGTTGGCAAGAAAACTATTTTTAATTAAAGGTGAGACATGTAAAAGCAAAATCAATTCATTTATTTAAATACAGTATTGTAGGTTTTAATTTCTGCTTTAAATCTAAAACTGGTAGTCATAAAACTCAAAAGATATTTGGTTTGTCCAGTTTGGGCTACTGTAAAAATCATTGCGGCCTCCGTAGAGAGGATCTGCTCCCAATGTAAATATTAAGTATTTAAATATAAAGGGCCAATTCTAGGGTAAAGAAAACTAATTTGTACAATTTAGATGAAACACATAAAAACATCACTAGGATTATTTTATATTCAATTTCTGCCAATAGATCCTTTCACCTAAATCTAACACACTGAATCTTTAAAAAGAAAAGAGAAATAGTAATAACTCCACTAATAATAGTGGAGCGTGCATAATTTCTAATGACTAGTAAGGACGAGGATGGTATGAGTAGGTAACTCTGATCAGATGCTTAGCTAGCTAGATTGAATTTGGCCTCCCTATGAAAAACATACCCTATAATAAGTTAAACATACACAACTTACCTTAGACCGACTGACTTCAGATATCCTGAAACAGGTCTGGAACCAGCCACGACAGAGCTCCAGCTCCTGGGCTCAGTGTGAAACTTGTCCTTTTCTTTGTAAAATGGGACGAATCCAAAATTCTTCTTTTGCCGAGGGAGAGGCGGGACGACAAGATCATTCCAGGACTATGTTGAATTTATCAATATATCTAAAGAAGGAAATGGCACAAAACTATTTAAACCTATTGCTGAATAACTGTTACATGTGAGTGTATAAGTGTATGATATAATAATGTTGAAACAAAGTTAGCTGCATGTGGATATGAAAGAAAAGAGTATTTATAGTTATATACCCTCATTGTACCGTCACCTGATCAGAGTGTCCTTCTATATTTGTTCATAGCAGAAGAAAACGAGTGCAGTTTGCTGATGGGGTGTCAGCAACTCACAGCGAGTGTTCTTGTTCCGTCTGCTGATGTACTCATCTGATCGTTTCAGCTTCACCCAGATCATGTGATCAGGCCGACTTTCCCCCAGAGCATCTCCTCACTGAGACCAGCTTTGTTCCAGTGGTTACATTCAGATCTTCTAACCACTGAGAGGTCTGTGTTAATCTGCTGACTCACGTCAGACTTGGCCTGGGTTTGTCATGTAGAGATCTGAACGTAAACCCGACGGAAATCACCACGATAGAGTTTACGACCGAGTCATCAGTTCGTTCTGCTCATAAAACTTGGCTGACGATAAAGCACCAGTTGACCGTGTTCCACAAGACAATGGAAAACATACATTTGTCAAGACAATGGAAAACATACATTCATGTAACACAAATGTCAACACTTTTAATCACAACCTGTTGTGAAGACAAATTACATTTCAATTATTTAGAATGAAGGCTTCGAAATTATTTTTTACTTGAGTAATTCAAATAGAGCAAAGCCAACATGTGACCTAGGCTTAGTCTTTTAAAGAGTTTATTTACTCAAAACAAACAAACAAGCAGATCTAAATCCCTGAAATGATTATCGTTATTAAATATATTCATGTGAAACCAGTGAGAACCATTAAGAGATATTTCCACACGGTTAATGAAGTGGTGCCATGAAATTTTGGCTTATTCTGTAGTGTTTTGCAAAGATGGAGATGTAAATCTTCCTGAGAATCCTATTTTTTGTTTTGGAGACTCAACTTTAACTTGAGACCAACAAGGATGTTCCAAAACCTGTGTTAAAGGGTTCACATCCATACCATCAACTCACTCACAAACATGCTTCTATACTGACCTGTCCTCATTCCTTCAACGGTTACAGTGCCAACACAGCATGACAAAGTAGGCAGCCTGGAGAATGCAGCTGCAAACACGCTCAGCAACAGAGCCGTGTGCTCGACTGTGATGCTTTCCAGTCTGCACCTTCTAAGCTTCCTACTGGTTTAAGTACCGCACGTCTCCACCAGTCCTTCCCTCGCTTCAGTTCTACTGCACCACATCACTGCAGAGGATTCCAGTTTGACCTTGACGATATTATTAGAAGTCAGCTCAGGCACAAACAAATCAGAGTCTGCTTTGACCTTGAGCAATTTCTGTTCTCACCTACTCAGGACCTGAGAATGTAGAGGGATGTTCATGAGGCCTAAATCATGTTCAAGGCCAAATCTGTGTTAAAGCTGCAGATAGAGAAAGGGTCTGGCTTCAGGTCTGATTACGGTCAGGCAAAATAACAGAGCTGATGCTCTCAGCTTGAGAGACTGACCACGAAAAACATGTTCTGCTGGTAGATCAATAAAGAAATGGGAAAGTCATGTCCAAATCATCAGTCAAGATGAGGGATTGCTGAGCTTTGCATTCAAATACATCTACATTTAACGTGTTTAACGTTTTTTTTTCTCTGTATCAGAACTAATTCAATCCATCATCTGGGCACAAGGAAGGGTAAAACCATAATGAGGGTTTAGTATCTCTTTACTCTGATTCTTCCAATAAACAACTGCTAGTTTTTATATATATATATATATTTGTCCTATATTTTACGATCACATCCTATCCCCAATACCAAAAAAATTAAACCCTCATGCAGAGGTAAAGGTAAGGGGGACTAAACGTTCATTGTTATCATATATTCATTCTTCAATTGTGTTTACAGCAACATGCCCACAACAATGCAGCCCTTTATTCCTTTTACGGCAAAACTATTTTCAGTCTGAACACCTGCTCAGGCCTCAGGTGACAATGGCCACTAAAACAGTCATAAAAGGGTAATAAAAGGTTTTCATGTTCAAATTTCCTAATTCTTGTTTTGTATCTACACACACACACAACACAGCAACCCCTCCCTGTGCACACAAATAGTGTGTGGAGGATTTCTCAGGACTTGATGCAGTGCAGCCTTTTTTGCTTCTGCAAAGAGTAAATAAAAATAAAGAAGCCAAGATGCCGAAGTGTGAGCAAGGCGAAAAAAACTGAGAAGAAAATTAAAGCTATGTTTGACGACTGAACAGCTGCCAGGAACATTATCACCGTCTCCACGAGTAACATCATGTGACTGCTGTTCTTCCCTCAGCCGAGAGGGATCCTCCACTCTCTCCTCCTCCACTGCTCTCTCTTTACACTCAACCCTCCCTCTTCACCCACCCATCAGCCACCCTCCACCATCCCACTCCTTACCAGCACGTCGTGGCAGATTTCTTGGAGTTCTAACTCGATCTTCTCGCGGTAATCACGGGCCATGACCTGTTTCTTCTCGTTCCCCTCCGTCTTCTGCTCGATGCTGGAGATGACGCGCCAGGATGAACGACGGGCCCCCACCTGGAAAAAACACACAACCAGAAAACCATCAACCCAAGACAAACAAACATCTTATGAGTTATTTCACTAGATGTGCACAGAACTGTTTTCTTAACCCTTCTCCCGTCTGGACTGTGTTTAGTTGCATGTGACCAGTCAACCAATCAAACAGGGTTCAAGTCCATTTTCTTATCTTTTAGGTGGTAGAAAAAAAATATAAAAATATCTCAGATTATATAATATCACAAAATCACCAAATAAAATAGCAGCTGCTGCCTCAAGGTAATTCTGAAAAAAGAATTATATAAATAAACTTGCATAAGCTAATAACTCAAGGTCTGTTTGTCTGTGGGTTGAATATCCCAAGGAGCGTTTATCTTATCTCCACATTTGTCATGTGTATAGTTCAGGGTCCAACAAAGGTAAGTGTCGAACTTGGTGCAATTTGAACCCAAGATAAATTAAATTTAAAAAGGCAACAGTTAACAAGCTCTCTGTAGCAGCGATAACATCAAGACGAGCTTCATTGAACTGTGAATAAACAGGCGGAAAGCTCTTTGTGCTGCTAATGAATCTCCATCATTGAAGAACTCTGTCTGGGTTTGGGTGTTATTCTGGTGTGGTATCATAGTGTTCGGTGCAGTGTCTTGCCAGTCTTCCCAGTCTGAGCTTTGTTTTTTTGGCTGGTGGTAGCTTTCTCTCTGCAGCAGATTGGATCAGGTCAAAACACATCTTGTGCATAATTGAATTTGCAATTTTGGATTTGTTCGGTTTTTAAAAACCACATTATAATAACGAGGCTTAACAAGTATTTTCTATTTTTAATTGTTTTATTGTTAAGCACCTAATTAATCATCTATTTCTTGACTTCAGTAAACTTGTTCTCTGAATGTTTCCCTTTTTATGGCCGTGACGCACTCTGCAATCTGGTTCTTGGAAAGTGGGCCACACAGGTTTCCTTTTAGCTCACCTGGTGGAGAATGTCCCAAAAACAAAGTTTGACTCTTCTGAGTGGCCAAAGGGTCAAGCCCAACCCTTCGCTACACGTCTTCTCTACTCCCTCTACTAATGAGACTTGATGAACCAAAGCACCGAAAGTGATGCAGTGGGAGGGTGAGACTTGACTTCATCAGTAGCATCAGTGACTATCTCAAGGAGCAACCATTGTTTTCCAAGTTTTTGCAGTGATCTGTGTAATTCTGTGGTTCTGGTCATCAGTCACCATGTACTGAGGAGAACCCTTCATCCTGTTGCAGTACGGAATGCAGTGCGTTTCAGAATTTGAATTCCATTGGGGTCTTGATGGATTGCTTGAGGAATTTCTTTAAGCTATTCTGCATGTTTGGAATATTTGACCCTTCCTTTGCATCGGTCAGCAGTTCATACAGATCTGATTTCTTGGCCAACACGTTTGGTGCATGTACACTCGCCGCGATGATGTTCAGGATGTGTGCAATTCATGACATCCAGAGTTTCCTGACGTTTCTCCATCTTCAAAAGAACACCCTCGTAACAAGACCCGAGTTGTTGTTTGAGTAATAGATGGTGCCGATAGGCCAGCAGGGGCTTCCAGCAGACGTCTCGTGTGTTTTAAACAAGATGAACTATCAACTTAAGTCTTGGCGCCTTCATGAAATAGAATCCAAAGCCATTTTGCCGCTGGCAGCATTGGAACATGTGACTGTGCATGAAGATCTGCTGTCAGATTATGAGAGACAAGTGCAGCTTACATGCACGTCCTTATATCCCGTCTCAAAACACAGCAAGTGAGAGACTCACTCTTGTCCTTGTTTGGTAACAGTTAATATTAAAACATGCAACACCAGTTATACAGATTGTTACCAAATGCTAGCCAGCTTTATAAAAAGAAGGGGGGAAACCTTGATGACAGATAGATATGCAGTTCTGGAAAACCTGAGGCTGATCTTACATAATTTGTGCTTCAAAGTTAGACTATGAAATCGTCATGGATAAAAAACACGAAAATAATTTAACACCATTAAGAGAACGCGTCCTCATTAAAAGAGGAGCTAACATTTTTACTGTCACAATAAATTATATAAATATCCAACAGCAGGGGAGCAGAGAGCTGTAATTGCACTAATACTGAGAAGTATAACTCTTCCTTTCAAAATTAGACTTTAATGAATGTTGGGCCAAGATGAGATAAACTGTGAAGCCGAGTCCAGCAGCAGCCTGGACATTAAGTCTTATTTCCTCAGGCTCCCACAGTTAATGTTGAACCATCACAGGGAGATTTTTCAAGCACAAACAGGTGTTAAATCATTTCCTCGAAATGCACCACAGGTTTTGTGTTGTGGGTGTGACAGGGTATAGGGGCACAATGTTTGGCAATTAAACACTGCAGCAAACACACACGAAGTTGAACCACAATAGAAATTTAGTGGGCTGTGTGTGCAGCACAAATTGGGAGTTAAGTACCGCAATTACGTTTTTGTATCTTTGACAACTTTC
This sequence comes from Platichthys flesus, assembly GCF_949316205.1. Lineage (NCBI taxonomy): Eukaryota > Metazoa > Chordata > Actinopteri > Pleuronectiformes > Pleuronectidae > Platichthys > Platichthys flesus. Next base: position 27,062,732 of record NC_084946.1, read on the forward strand.
ACACTTTTATTTTGCAGACACGGAAAGTGTTTTCCTTCCCACAAACATTTTTTTATTGACATTGACACTGTCCCCTAGAATGGGTCTGGTTCTTGTTTTGACGAAGTGAGATGCACTTGATTCTTAATAAAGTCTCTTCACTTCATCCGGAGCCTGTTAAACAAACTCCTCACAGTTATGTCAAATCTTTACGGAAGTTGGGTGTCAAGTCGTCTCGGACTCGACCTTGTGAGGGATTGTGTTAGTCATGAAATCACTTTGGGTTCTTGCCACCTGTAAAGATTGTTTTGCTTTGAGACATCCAACTGAAAATAATATAGGTTTGTGGGGAACTGAGGTTCATGTTATTTCTGATGTGAACATAAAGAGTTCATACAACCTCCTCATCTTTATGACGACTTAATTATGCGTTAGCTTTGTCTTACTCCAAAGAATCCTTACAACGGTTTTCATTAGCTGACTGTAGTTACACCCTGACAGATTTGTGGTGGTGGATGTGGTGGGTGGGGGTTTGAGCCATTAAAAAGATTCCTTACAACGTTCTTGTAGGCGACGGAGAGCAGGTTGCGCTCCTCGTTGCTGAGCTCCAGGCCCTGCTCCGTCACGGCCTTCATGGCAGCCGCCATGTCGTCGTAGCGCTCGGCCTGCTCTGCCAGCTTGGCTTTCTGCACCAGGTCGTTCTTATCCATCTTTTAGGCTGGAAGGGAAAAGGAACAGGGGAAGAAAGAGTTAATATCCACCAGCTGGGACGGGCAGAAACAATAAAAACAAGAGATTTGGAAAGGGTCGAGAGCAGCGATGACGATGGTTAGAATACATGTGAGAAACTTTGTAGTGTGAGGTCCGTGTGCCCATTTAATAGGTGCAGCATGCTCAAGAAGGGAAATACACGACAAGAAAGGACAGCCAACCCCGTGAGATAGATACCGTGTCATTCCGTAGAGGCTGAAGCATGCAGCACTGGTTTGGCAGATGCTAAATTAACTGAATCGATCCTAATAGAACATATAAAAACAGCAATGATATGACAGTGCTTCACAAAATGTCAAAAATCTTTTCACGTCCAGTGAAATGGCTGCTCAGTTATTTCACCCCCCCCGGGGCTTCCTGCTCTCCAGATGAATCTGTATGTCTAAGTAGGCCACAGCCTCATCTACATCTCCTTATCTACACATCACTCTGTAAAGCCTCCACGAAGCACTCCGACCAGTTCAAAGCATCTACATTTATATATTCGATTCATTTGAATAACGTGTAATTATCTTAATATATATATATAAACAGCTGCTGAATAAGTTTCTATACTGTAACGCTTGACGTAAAATGTGTCTAAACCAGCTTCACCATAAGAGGTTTCCATTCTGGGTGTGTTAGCAAGTCACCCTTCCACCAGAGAATCCCAAACATCACCATGTGGCGATCAATTTGAATCTTACCTGACCCATGACCGCCCTGTGGGAGCAGACTGATGATTCCCTACATGACCAAAAGAGGTGTAAGCTATGATGAATACAACAGAACAGGGTCACCATGTCATAGACTCGTGCGGCTCAAGTCCAAGATTCTTTATGTTTTTTGCAGGGAATGTTATTTTAGATTTCAGTGCCGTCACCTTTACATTCTAAATGTTACCAATCATTTGACGGAGGATGTACTGATCAGACGATCATGACACTAAACCATCTGAGGAGCGGGTCGTGGAGATGTTGCGACACCGCAGATGGCATCACAAGGAACAAAGGTAAAGCCCTTTGTTGACTTCACAACTTAAAACTGTCTTATTCTTCGACAACAGATCTGTTAGCTCTTTTGAAAAAAAATGACAGCCCTGTTAGATTTAACTCAAAAGTGTTTGAGTGAACACGATCTCCAGTCAGAGTTATTTAACAGTGAGTTTCCACAGATACCGAGGTTGGTGCTAATACAATAACCATTAATATGGTCGACAGAAAATCAATGAGGAAACCAAGGCAGGAATAAGGAGGACTGTAAAAACAGTGTACAAAGAATATCTATCAATTACTGAGACATGAAAAAAATTGATTAGTTAGTCATCGATTCCAAAGGAGGTGTCGATACAGACATCACCCCTGGGCCTTTTACTGTATTGTTTCACAGGACAAAAAAAATCATATTGCTTTTTCCCCCTCTTGATCGTGATTCTTCTTTCTGAACATGTTTCACCTCCTGCTCTTGATGAGAATGAGATCAACCATAACCAGTCCAAGTGGATTCTGCCTTTTGTTTGTGCTGTTCTCATTTAGCTGGAAAACAAATCTCTAATTTTTACCCGAGAAATTCTGTGGTGTTACCCTGATGTTCACGTGTTCACTTTCACGAGCAGCTTCATCGCGGCAGCAAGACATGAGTAATAGCGTAGGGCTGCAACCTTTTTTATTATTAAAGACACATTTCTCGATTAAGACATTGATCTAATAAAACAAAATCTGCTCCTCAATTTCATGGACCCTGAGGTGAAAATATAATATTTAAATCGCACCGACAGCCCCCCCCTCCCAACAAAACCAATTGTTCAGTTCGTACTGATAAGGAAAATAAAATTGCAGATTTTGATATTCGTAAAGGTGGAACCATCAAGTGCTTAACATTAGTTGATCAGTTCATTTTCAAATGAATGACTCAGCATTGTAGCTCTGGTGCAGTGTTTAACTTGCGCACAGAGAACATCTCCACTTTTAACCATTCCTTCCATTTCATTCTAATCTGTTTGAAATGCTACTCCTTGCCCTCCTGCAGACTCTGAATCAGCTTTCATGCAGTTGTTTCCAACAGAGAGCTTCCTCGGCTACAGCCCCCGTCACCAAGTGTATACAGCGGCATCTGTCTTTAAATGCATCTGCATCTTTCCTGCGGCCCATTTCCCCTCCAACCACTACTCGTATTTTTAAACCAAGCCTTCAACTGGGAGATTTACAGCTGTGCCATGTTTCTTAATGATTTTGATCTTTGTGCTCTTTAAAAGGATATCCGAGGCCTGGGAGAATTCCCCGTGTTCTTCCTCTGGCTGATTATTTTCAATAACTTGATCCCTGTTCTAATATGAAATATCTCCATCACCATGTCTTATGCAGTGTTTTGATACAGGTGGGCCTAATTGTGGGTGATTTTAAACAACCAAGTATGATTCTTGTAATTATTGAGGCGTCTATGGCAACTAATACTTTATTATCACTCAATAAGACATTCGAAGGTTGAAGCTCTCATGATCTCTTCCTTTAGATTCAACTATCAGATATCTGCAGATTTAAGAAATTAAACACTTTACTCTTTTCAGCTGGTCTTGGTCGTGAGCTGCCGATTAACATTGATTACTTGATGATTGGTCCAAGCCCAACCTGACGTCACGTCACATGTGGGTTTGGCTAAATTAAAATGTACTAAACTTCTATTTCACGAGCAACTGAAATTTATTCAAAAATTCAATTACAATAGTAATTCATTGTTATAAAACAAATGGTGAAAAATATCCAAGAGTGGGATTAATAAAAACAGCTCTATTTCGGTTCCATTTTTATACATCTGCATCCTTCAAATCTATTATTTCATAATATCAATTATAGCTATTTGAATTTCCCTGATATGACTTTATAGGTTTTTCTGATAAACAAAATCTTGTTTTAAGTGGTTGAGCTACAATAATGTATTGAGAAAAATACTACTGAATACTACGTCTCTGCCTTCATTAGAGTATTACATAACATACAGAGGACAGGTAGGCAGTAAATATCTGATGTTTACTTCTTAAGAAATACCCATAAGAAAAACACTGCAGAATAATAACACAATCATTATTATAACATGTCACCTTGAATTAAAAAAGCTCTTCTAAATGTGAGGTATGATAACTATTGACTCCAAGACTGTTCTGTTTGAAGAATCTGTGTGAAGAAGCAGCAGCAATAACTACTGATAAAAAAATATGCTTGGGGACAGAATCAAAAGCTTAGTAATTCAAAGTTTAATTCTCCTGCCCCTCTTGTGCACACTTTACGGTCGGGCCTCTCCGCTGGGAGCACTACCACGGCACATTCCCAATGCTGATTGAAGGGCTGAACCCGGAAATCAATTAGCTGCTGATATTGAGTGCAGTTCCATTAGTTTACCAAAAAAAGGAAATGGTGAGGCCATTAGTGTATGGGACCATTGTGAATTCAGAAAGCCCATTGCCTCCATTATCAGGAAGCTCATTGAGAAGAAACCTGAGATCACTCAAATTCACCAGTGTTGTGGTTGCCATGACGACATTATGATGGTTTGGCATAGGTCAAATGCCAAAAATCGCCAATATCACATGATCACTTTGGATTGTTTGAGGGGAAGAATTTAGCAGCACATGTTAATCACAAATAGAAAAACATGTGATTTGGATTTCAATATTTTGTTTAATAATCGATAACGTCATACTTGAAAATCCCACTTAAAAAAATGCAATCTTTTTATAATACTTGATGCAGCATGTCAAGGAAAAATGCAAAAAAATAGATTTACAAGTTACTATGAGTATTTGTTCATCTTGTATAAGATTTGAATATTCTTTCGATTCGGTTTTTTAACTTAATGTATAATTGCTTCTATTACTATTGTTAATATCTTAACTATTAAATGTAATATATAGCATGGGAATAACACCTTTTATTGATCAGACTATATAATTCCACTATTTCACCAAGAGCCTGACTATTTGATTTTATTAGGTGATTGTATCTCCCAGCAGAACCTTTCTATTACAAATCAGATTAAATATAAGTAAAGATACTAGTGGTAAGCATCAGATAGTTAGTTCATATTGTGAATCCATCTATTGGTGGTTTAGAGTTCATTATTCACATTTTTGTTCATTTCTATGTGGAAATATGATTTGTAGGAACAGAATTCCCACATTCAAGTTTAGAAATCACACATTTTACATCGCTCTTCGGACGTGGGCCCTGGCTGGGTTCTCTCAGGTGGGTCTGCAGCAGTAAAGCCTCTTACAGGCAGATAGATAGAGTCTATAAAGAAGATATAACCACAGAGACTTTCTATAGAGTGGATCGGAGGGGGAATCGTAATGTCTGCACGTGGCATTGCCTCAGTGTCATTTCCACAAACGCGTAATGTCGAACCTGTCTCATTTTAGCATCATCGCGTTAGCATGTAGCATTGAGCCGAACGCCATCGCGGTGACGGCCGCATTAGTGGCTGGTTAGTCGACCGTCGCGGTAACCCGCACATCGGCTAAAAATCGATCCACCCCGGCCTCTTTTATCGGCCACGATCCCCCGAACGCGACCCTGAAACCCGGAGCGCTCGCGGGGCTGTTGTGTCGCTGTGGTGACAAGACTAACGGGCTCTTGCGCACCGAATAAAAAAAAATGGACAGTGCGTCTTCTACCGCGGAGAAGAGGGGTGACGAACGGCTTAATAAAGAGCCGCCTCCGCGGAGGCTTCGCCCGCTGCCGAGCAGTCGTCTCTCCCCCCCCCCCGCAGGCCCGAGGAGACCCGGGCTGCATCGCCGCCGCTGCCTCGGCCTGCGAGCAGCTACGCCCTCCTTGTCGCATTCCCCTGCGGAATTTTAAAATGGAGAGTTAGATTACCGCCACCTAGCTTAGCATGCTACATTAACGTCAACGCACGGCTGTGGCTTTATAGGGTTAGCTTAGCGGCTAACGGGAGCTGACCCAGTTCGGGGTGAACGGGCGATGCAATGCGCTATGAGCCGAAATGGCCGGCGAATAAAAAAATAAATAAAAAAGAACGGTGCTCCGTGAGAAGCGTGAATTGATATAAACCGATGCGATTATTAAATATGGAGCCGAATCAGCGGGGAGACTCCCGGGGAACGGGGAGGGTGTGTTAGCTAACATATCGTCTCACTACGCCATGACGGAGCTCGGCTACGGTCGTCGACAAACGCGCTGTTTAAGCCGTAGGTGGGGCCGCTAGAGCGTCAGGTCCCGTTATGGCCCCCGGCGCCGGGCTGGATGTCCGCTATGCGCAGTGTGGAGGCGCCGGCACCTGCACCGGAGGAGACGGCTCCGCTGCGCTCGCGACGGCCCGGGGCACGGCCG